>NC_142941.1:36646207-36648707 GCF_046866305.1 Octopus bimaculoides | reverse complement strand
GTGTATTTATATATATATTTGTATTACATTTTGCAAGTTTATATATTTTCTAACATAACTGTATCTAGGAATATATATACATGCATTCACACACACAAACATGAAAATACATAAAGATAATTATGTATGTATACACAGATATATTTGTGTGTGTGTATATAGATAGATAGATAGATAGATAGATAGATAGATATACACTCACATGCATATACACACACATATATATTTACCTATCTATCTATATCTATATACATATTTGCTTATGTACGTGTATGTTTTTATATACTTACAAAACTCACATGCATATATGCAATGTATATAAGTGGTTGAGAGAGAAAGAGAGAGGGAGGGAGAGGGAGAAAGTGTGAGAGAAATAGAAAGACGGAGAGAGAGAGAGAGAGAGAGAGTGTCTATGAAAGGGAAAGAGAGACTAGAAGTTAATTCAAATTGTTATTTAAAAATCAACTGAATATTTACACTATGTTGAACACAAAATAAATGGTTGTTTGAAATATTTTTATGAATATTGCTTTATTTATCATTTTTTCCTTACATCTATATTTACTCCTTTTTGCTTATTTTTACAAACTTAAAAAAAAGAAAAAATCATTAAAAAAATTTATTGGATTTGCTAAAAGTTGGTGGAGGGAGGTGTTATTATTATTATTATCATTATTATTTTTGTTAAAGTCATATTCTTTATTTTTCAAAGTGTAGAATAAATATATATACACATATACATCTAAAAAAAAAAAATTATGCTGTAGAAATATAAAAAAGTAATAAAAAAGAAATTATTTTAAGATAACATTAGGAGAGTAAAAACTTAACTTGAATAAAAATATGCATGTACGTGATGTGGTGTGTATTTATAGGATTATAAATGACTCTATTTTTTCTTGCTATTTAAAAATTTTTTTTTTTTTTTTACTTTTGTTATTATTCCTTATTTTACTTTATTTTATACATTAAATCTACTTTTGTGTAGCAGAAATCCAAAGCTTCGTTTCCATTTCCCTTCCATGGGAACCATAAACAGCCTGTCATTGGTTGCAGCAGACATTACATACACACTATACTTCATAGGATTTCAGAATTCTTTCTCCCTCTTCCCCGCCTCTTTTACTTTCTCTCTTTCTTTTTCGCCTCCTTTACTGCTCTATCTATCTATCTTGCTTGCATTTTCTCCTCTCTCCTTCTCTCTCTCTCTGTTTCTATCCCTGTGTTTTGTTACTTGTTCTCTTTCTCTTACATTCATTTTTCTTTCTTTTCCCTCTTTTTTTTTTGAAATTATCATAGTTTTACTGTCTCTTTACTGTCTCAGAATTTCTTTCTTTCTTTCCTTATCACTCTTCATTCACTCACTTGCTCAGTCATTCATTGACACACTCACTCACTCATTCATTCACTCGCTGTTATCTATATCCATCACTAACAGACCAAGCCAACACACAACACAGGCAGCATAAAACAGCAGCCAGCATTCAATGTACAACTCTACAAAAGGATACACATCACACTCAACTAACCAACGCTGGACAGGATCTGACCAAAAATTTAGTGTGAGTTTCTTTAAAATTTTGATCCATTTAAATCTTCTTCATCTCCTTCCTTCCAGTCAAACTACAATTAGACATACTTACATACAGGCACAAAGACACAACCACATACATACACACATATATACATATATTTATATATATGTTTGAATGTAGGTATGTACATATTCATGTATGCATGTGTGTATCTATCTATCTATCTATCTATCTATCTCTCTCTCTCTCTCTCTATATATATATATATATATATATATATATATATATGTATATATATGAATATATATATACATACATACATGTATATATATATATATATATATATATATATATATATATATATATATATATATATATATATATATGAATATATATATACATACATACATGTATATATATATATATATATATATATATATATATAGATAGATAGACATATAGATAGATAGATAGATAGATAGACATAGATATAGAAATATATATATAAATACATACATGGATACATGTATGTATAAATGTATATATATAAACACACAGATATGTGTTTATATATATATATATATATATATATAGATATACATGTGTGCGTGTATGTGTGTGTGCAGATGCCAACTTTAACTTTACTAGGGAATTTCAAATAACAAAATATAATTAAAAAATTGACAAATACCATTCACAAACATCCCTACACATGCTGTTTGAAAATCTTTTAAAACATTCTTTCTAAAAACTCTCTTAAACATGCACATATCTATACACACTCATACACAAATACATAGACACATGCACACATTCATACACAATCATATATTTGCACTCACACGTGCACTCACATGCATAAACATAGAGGAAACAGAAAATTGGTATAAGTTGACCTAAGCAACAGGGAAGTCAGTTCAGTAACCAATAGGAAAATTAACAAAAAATTACATTTTTATATTGGA
>NC_142941.1:36601207-36641207 GCF_046866305.1 Octopus bimaculoides | reverse complement strand
TACATAAATGAAGGTATAGCATGTGGGACATGCAAAAATATAAAAAAGATATATGTCAAAAAACCCTTAAAAATACAAGGCACCCAAAAAGTCTACAAACATTATAGATAGGTAGCTATGTATATATACCCCAATGCATATCTATATGTGTGGGTTCGTGTGCACAGCCTTACTCAGATGTCCCCCTACTCTCATGTGTGCATATACAAGTTTTTATAAGCAAACATTCCACCACATACGTTGTCTGTGGCATCAGCTCTATTAGCCGTATCTAGAAAGCTGTAAGTGTTTTCTAGAAAGGAAGTTTTGTTGAGTGTGTGTGTGTACTCAACTTTTCAAGTGGTCTCTCCTTATCTCTGAGATAAAACTTGACAACTGTGGGCTCCAGCTTTTGCTTGTGAGCTTTGCAACATGCCTGGCCCAGCAGAACTTGTGCTTTCAATAAACTGACCACATCATTCATTCTACATTTTTGACTAAATAACATCTTTAATCAAGGTAAATACACTCTCTTTTTACTTTGTCTCAGACTCCAGCATTCATATCACAGCATAAGTTACAGTTTATACCAAGTCCTCCTTCATCTCTTCACCTCCACTTCCCAAAACTATTTGGCCTTATGCTCCATTTTCAGAGCACATGTAATTTATAATTATTTGTTTTATTTTGAGGTCTACTGCTGAACTCTGGATATCCAGCTCTGTCAGCATAGTCTGCATGTCATCTGTATTTTCTTTGATGAGCATGACGTTGTCCACGAATTGAAACTCTGTTAGTAGCTTGCCATTGTTTTTGATACCACTAGTGTGTGTTTACATTTATGTATGATATATACATACATACACACATATATATTCATATATATATATATATATATATATATATATATATATATATATATATATATATATACATATATATATATATGTACATATACATATATGCATGTGTGTATATGTATATATGTGTGTGTGTATATGTATATGTATGTGTGTATGTGTATACATATATACATAAGTGTGTATATATATATATATATATATATATATATATATATATATATATATATATATATATATATGTATATATATATATATATACATATATATATATATATATATATGTATATATATATATATATATATATATATGTATATATATATGTGTGTATATATATATATATATATATATATATATATATATATATATGTATATACATATGTATATATATATGTACATATATATATATCTACAAACATATATATGTATATATACAGGGTGCGATGAGTAGCTTGTCGCCATTTTATTTTTTAAATTTCATGCATGTGCATTGTTTGTTTTTGATTTTGTCAACTACACAGTATAGCAGGGTCAGTTGAGCACCATCTGTGAGGAAAACAGCACTATGACGCAGTTCACTCTGCCAGAAGTTTGGAAATGACATGCTGTACTGCTTGGCATTCATGCCAGAAGCTCCAATATGAATATTTCAGAGTGTTTGGGTGTCAAACTGAGAGCAGGGCAATCTTAGGACATATACCATGAGTGATCAAAATCAAACATCTAGTCAACATCATGGTTTTTGGAGTGAACACTAGTGATGGCTACGTTATGCCTCCATTCATCTTCTCACACAGCCTCAAACTCAATACAGTGACCTACATCAAGTGCCTGGAGGAGGTAGTGCTGACCTTGGTCAAGAGGGTGGCTACTGGAACACCCTATGTCTGGCAACAGGTATCTGCACCATGCCATACAGTCAGGAGAACCCAGTCATAGCTGTCAGACAATTTCTGTGATCACATCACACCTAACATCTGGCCACATAACTTCCCAGACAGCAAACTCTGTGATTATTATGTGTGGGGTTCAGTTGAGTGAGAGACCACCAAAACTCCTTATAACACTAAAGATGAACTGAAGGTAAGGATTATTGTAGCATCACGAACTTAAACAAGGAGACCATCCAGAAGAGTTGCAGGAGATTCTGAAGTCATCTGTAGGTCGTGGTTGATGCCAATGGCAATTTTATTGAATTAAATTTACTCTTTAGTATTTCAAGACATTTTTATGTAATTTTGGTAAATGCCAATGTTATTTTCATTTTTGCATAATTTAGATGACAGTTAATTCGTTTATTCACCACACCCTGTATATCTATGTTTGGGTGTGTAGGTTTGCATCTGTTTATGTGTTTGCTTATGTGTATGTATATATCTCCAATGGAAAATGAACCATTCTATATCAACTTATTTTTAGTGATATCACAGGAACTGTTTAATGGCCCCAGAACCACAAGATGATTTGGTGAATATATGGAACTGAAAGATACCTTAGCCATTTTCAAAGAAACACTAGATGATATTTATGCCAAAAGGAGATAAATAAGATAGATATGTATCACAAAGAATGACTGGGAGTTTCTCTAAAACAACCTGCTGCAAGCCACTGATCAGATATGTGAATAGAGTAAGGTTTCAGCCAGTTGTAAAATCACATGTTGATGGTATAGTATGGTAGATAGAGCCCTAAAATCCAATTGACATGTCAAAAAAGTGTGGAAGGAAAGAATGAAACAATGGTGATAGTTATGTCACTAGAAGTGGGGCTAGATGCCATATATTCTTATCAAGGAGAGAAGTAGAAAGAAGAAGCTTGCCAATATTGTGTTATATGAGTATCACAGAAGTGAGGTGTTTCAGTTGGCATAACAGTGTGTCAGTATAAATCATGATTTTATTAGTGAGAAGTGTTTTGATAGTGGCATACATGCCCTCACTGACACTGGAAATAGAAGCCTTCAAATATTATTGTGAGAGGTCATTAGAAATAGGAGAATGCTTGTAAGATAAAAGGACTAATCCATTCAAACATATTGATGTTGACAGTTTCCCAGGTCAAAATCGCCTTTAAAGAAATGACAGGAAGGTAAACAACCTCACTCTTAGAGACAGTTGATGAAGTGCTTCAAACACTCCTCAAACACAAGTCACTTGCATAGTTTTTCAGACTGTGCAAGGTGTCATACTCATTGACTGACATAGCAGTATGTCATCAACTGTTACAAGATCAAATGTGGTGATCTAAAGAAATCAGTAACTACAAATGTATTAAATTGGTGGATTATGTTATAAATATTAGGAAAGAATTCATCATCATCATCATTGTTTAATGTCTGTTCTCCCTACTGGCATGAGTTGGCTGGTTTGACAGGAGCTGGCCAGCCAGGGAGCTGTCCAGACTCCAGTTGTCTGTTGTGGCATGGTTTCTGCAGTTGGATGCCCTCCCTAGTGCCAACCACTTTACAGTGTGTGCTAGGTGCTTTTCATGTGCCACCAGCATGGGTGCACTTATGCAGCATGAATGTACTTTACATGGCACCAGCATCTGTAAAGGACATACCTATATGGATGACCGCAATTTTAATTAGCTTGACATATCTTAAAAGTAATTATGAAATGTATTAGCTCAAATGAGATACAGTTTGCTTTGTTCCCGGATTGGGTACCACTGGCTTGCTCTTCCTAGTGAGATAACTACAGTTATCACAGGAATGATCATGATAATGATGATGATAACAACGATAATGACGATGATGGTGATGATGATGATGATGATCATGATGATGGTGATGATGATGATGATGATCATGATGATGATGATTTAACTAAAAAAGCAAGCTGCCATGTATTTTCTGACATGGTGAAGATGTCCACTGATGAAAGCTAGGTGTAGATAAATAGTTTGTGAGAGCCATAGAAATGATATAGAGAGATACTGACAGCAAGGTGAGAATTAGCAACAAATTAATTAAGAAATTTAATATTCACATCAGGATACAACAGTGCTCAACTCTCAGGTCTCTCTTTAGTAATCTGGGCCATAGCAGAGGAGTTTCAGACTCGCAGCTTTGGGGGATTTCTATATGATGATGTGTTTGGTCTCAAGCTGAATTATTTGAAAAGATAATGAGCTCCACGTGTAGCAGTAAAGCTCAGATTTGAGAAGTTTTAAAGTAAATTTAGAATAGCCAAAACTCTTGATTTGCAGGACAAAAGATGAGACACTACTAATATTTTGGAAGTGGTCCTGCTTGATACACAGAAAAGGAACTATTAGAAATATTATAGGGTGTAAATTATGTGGGCTCAAGTAATTTGGTGGGCTTGCTCTCCCTGAAAAAAGATCAAATTATGATAAATAGTAGTAAAAATAGGCACTGGATGTGAATGATGAAGGAAGATTGGAAAGAAATAAAACCAGCAAATAGCAATGTATGTGTAATGACTGTGCATAAATGATGAAGATGAATGAGTGGAGAGAAAAAGTGAGTATAAGAAGAATCAGCTATAATATACAAGGAAAGGAAATGGCACATGTATGGACATGTGATGCATATGGAAATAATAGCTGGGTAAAGAAATGGTAAATTATTCCAGTGAAAGGAACCCAAGGAAGACCAAGGTAGATAAAGGAAGATTTGGTGAAGGCTTTCAGGAAGTTGAACCTTATGAAGAAGACATGGCAAGAGAATGCAATGGGTAATAAGTTAATAAGTTGGTGTTGTAAAGAAGACCTGTCTAGACTATGCAAACACAAAAGAAACTGATGTTAAATGATGTTGAAGATGAAGATGATACATGTATGTGTGTGTGTGTGTGTATGTTTATATATATATATATATATATATATATATATATATATATATATATATATATATATATACAGGCATGTCTGTGTGGTAAGAATCTTGCTTCTGAACCACATAGTCCCGGGTTCGGTCCCACTGCGTAGTAACTTGGGCAAGTGTCTACTACTATTGTCTCAAGCCAACCAAAGCCTTGTGAATGAATTTGATGGACAGAAACTGAAAGAAGCCTATCATATATATATATATATATATATATATATGTATATATATATATATATATATATATATATATATATATATATATATATATATATATATATATACATACATATATATATACATATATATATACACATGTGTGTGTGTGTCTTTGTCTCTCATCATCGCTTAACAACTGATGGTGGTGTGTTTACATCCTTGTAACCTAGAGGTTTGGCAAAAAAGACTGATAGAATAAGTACCAGAACTTGAAACAAAAAAATAAGTACTGGGGTCGATTCATTCAACTATTCATTCAACTAAAATTCTTCAAGACAGTGCCCTAATGTGGCTATAGTATAATGACTGAAAGTAAAAGATAAAAGGTATGTTTGTACGTATGCATATACATGTATATATATGCGTGTGTGTGTGTAATGTATGTATCAAAAAAATGATAAAGTATGCTTGGAGCCTTCAGGATTATTATGTTAGAGTTGTTCATCCTTGTTTGTGGGGTTCTTAAGTCATTAGAAGACTTCCTCTTTATGGATGGAACATCAGCCCACTGCATATCAAAATTAAACCCTTGTTGCTTTTGGTATTCATTTTCAGCAGAATGTACAAATATAGTGTGTGTGTGTGTGTGTGTGTGTGTGTGTGTGTGTGTGTGTCTGTGTGTGTGTCTGTGTGTGTGTCTGTGTGTGTCTGTGTGTGTGTGTGTGTCTGTGTGTGTGTGTGTGTGTGTGTGTGTGTGTGTGTGTGTGTGTGTGTGTGTGTGTGTGTGTGTGTGTGTGTGTGTGTGTTTCAGCCATTGGGTTAAAGCCATGCTGGGGCATTGTCTTGGGGAATTTTTTGTTGGGTGAGATGGTGCCAGTAGTTACCTTTTTATTTATAGGCCTGGTGCTTACTCCAACAGTGCCTTTTGCTGATTTGCTGTTGCAGGGATGTAAACACCCCATCACTGGTCATCAAGCAGTGGTGGTGGACAAACATGCACATATTTGATGGGCTACTTTTAGTTTCCATCTATCAAACCCACTCACAAGGCTTTGGTCAGCCTGTAAGTACAGTAGAAGACAATTGATCAAGGTGTTACACAGTGGGACTGAACCCAGAACCATGTGGTTGGGGAGCAAACTTCTCACCACACAGCCACACTTACACCTATATATATATATATATATATATGTATATATATATATATATGTATATATGTATACATGTGTGTGTGTTTATATTTGTAAGCATGCTTATGTGTATCTATATGCATGTTTGTCCATTTGCATATATTTATGTATGTATCTATGTGTGTGTGTGTGTGTGCGTGTTTATACATGCTTAAATGCATAAGTATGCTTGTATGTGTGTGTGTGTGTGTGTGTGTGCATGTGTCATGTTCTGAAATAAAATCCTCTAAAAAAAAAAAGACTAAAATAACCAAAAAAAAAAAATAACAGCAAACAAACAAAAGCAAAACATAGCAACAACAGAATAAACTAAATATAAACAATAACTACTACAAAACCCAGAAAATTTTTGGCTTAGAAGATATTTATAAAAATGGACAAATTGATTTTTATCTTAGCATAATATTACTATTTCTGAGTGTTTTCTCATATCATATGTTGCCTTGAAAACCAAGGAAAACATAGTCAAATTTCCAAATATTATTAGTAATGTTAATATTGATAATAATACTAACAACAACAATAATGATGATAACGATGATGACGACGATGACGATAATGATAATGATGGCGGTGATGATGATGATGACGGTGATGATAATGATGGAGATGATATGATGATGGCAATGATGACAGTGATGATGATAGTGATGATAATAATAATAATAATAATAATAATAATAATAATAGTGATCAGAATAACAATTTTGTTAATTTATATTTACTTTTCTTCTGAATATATATTTATTTATATATGTTTGTTAGTGTATTTATTTCCTTTTTATAAAAGAGATCGTCTTTCAATGAAAATGGGTCTTTCCTATTTCGTTTCAAATCTCTTGAAATTTGAAGTTCTCTGTTTTCCTCTTTTTTACAGTCTTTCTTTTTGATATTGTTTTTGTTTTGTTTTCTTTTGTGTGTTTTTTCCTCTATCATCCATAAATATCACAAGCCTTTTCTTTCTCTGAGGGCAAAACCAACACTGACACATTGGAATGTCTCATAAGGTTTCTGATGATGTTGTTGCTATTGTTGTTGAAAGTAGCCTTGTCAGTGGTGGTGGTGTCTGTGGAAGTGCTAGTGATGATGTTGGTGGTAGTAGTGGTAACGATGGAACTTAAAGTGGTAGTATTGGTATGGTAGTGGTGGTGGTGGTGGTGGTAGTGATGGTGAAAATGGTGTCAGTGGTCTTTGCTAGTGGTATCTTTTCATTTTTTTTTTTGTTATTGTTATTGTTATAGTTGTATTGCAATGCCAGGGGGAAGCATGATGATGATGATAAAGATCATGATGATTATGATGATGGTGATGATGATGATGATGATATAGATCATGATGATGATATAGATGATGATGGTGATGGTGATGATGGTGATGGTGATGATGGTGATGATGATGATGGTGATAATGATGGTGATGATGATGAAGATGACAATGATGATAAAGGTGATGATAATGATGGTAATGATCAAAAAGGAAGATGATAAAGATCAAGATGATGAAATAATGATGAAAAAGATGATGATCATCATGAGAATGATCATGATGATGAGGATGAAGATGATGATGCTGATGATGATGATGATGATGATGATGATTACAGTGATAATAATAATGATGAAGATGATGATGATGATGGCAGTGATGCTCCTCATCATCAGTATTCTCATCATAATCTTCTAGGTCATAATCATTATCACCATTATCTGCATTATCTACCCACACCACCACCAACGCACGCATGATCTTAATCATCATCATTATCTATAAACAGCAGCATTGTTATCCTCATCGTAGATGCAATGGACAGCAGCCACCATCATTATCATTGTTGTCATCAGCAACAGCAAACAGCAGCAACAACAACGAATATGGAAAAAAGACAACAAAGAAAATATAAAGCAGCAACAACAACAACAATAACAACACCACCAACGATAATAATAATAATAATAATAATAATAATAATAATAATAATAATGATAATGATAATAATAATAATAATAATAATAATAATAATAATAGTAATAATAATAATAAAATAAAAATAATAATAATAATAATAATAATAATAATAGTAAAGAACAGCAACAATAATAATCATAACATATATGGAAAAGACAACAAAGAAAATATATATTAACAAGAACTAGAACAACAACAATAATTACAACAACTACAAAAGAGTTGCAGTTGTAACTGCTGTTGTTATTGCTGATGATGATAATGATGATGATGATGATGATGAGAATGATGATGGAGAAGAAGATGACAACAACACAGACGATGGCGAGGATCATGATAATGATGATAAAATTATCCTCTTTCTAGCTTGATATCAAAGATGTCTATTCATAGCAAGCAGGAATGAACAAATGGATACACAATATCACTTTGGTTTTAACCACATTATCCATAATTGTCTTCTTCACAAATCACACAGACAGACCATCATTTTTTTTTTTTTTTTTTTCACTGGCACATACAACAACAACAACAACAACAATAAAAAAATTTTCATCCATTGTGTTCTTGTACAGCACTAGTTTTGGAAATAATTTTCAAGAGCAACAATACCATTGAAATGGAACTGTTACTACAAAGTCTTTTGACGTTATTTCAACCTCTTCAAATAGTTTTATTCGCAAAGTGTTTTGAAGATGGAGTCATTTCTAACAGTAAAGAGAAATAATGTATTTTTTACAGAGTGTAGATGGGAGGGGGGGGGGGGGTAGGGAAGTGGTGGAGAGAAGGGGTGGTGGTAGTCATTTTTTCGTGTGTGTTTTTCAAAAATGTGTTCAACATTTTCACATTAAAAATAAGAAAAAAAAAAAAAACAGCAGGAAAAAATTTTAAAAACAAAAAAATTGGTGAAAGGGAAAAATACACTCACACACACATATGCGTGCACGCATACATATACACACACAAATAGTTGAGGAATGTTTCACAGAAATAATTATTTAATACTTAACTTTTTCAATCAGTTATATATATATATATATATATATATATATATATATATATATATATATAAATATTTATCTATATATATATATGTATATGTATGTATGCATGCATGTATATGTAAACATGTGTGTGTGTGTGTGTGTGTGTGTGGGTGTGTGTGTTTCCTATTTTCTCTCTACTAAATCACAAGTAAAAAGACATTTTCAAGAAAGAAGAATATATAAAATAATAAAGGAACTTAATTTTCACATTTTTCTTTATTTTTCTTTATTTTTATATTTATTTAGTATTATCATTATTGTTGTTGTAGTTCTTGTTGTTCTTGTTGCTGTTGGTTTTCGGTTTCTTTTTCTATTTATTTATATATCTAAAAAAATTTTTTAATATATTTTGGGGTTGTTATTGTTATTATTATTATTATTATTATTATTACTTTTTTTTTGAAATTCAAATGATGAAACTGTTTAAATCAAACCAAACAAGTTAGAAAAGACAGTGAGAGAAAGAAAATAAGAGAGAGAGACAGAGAGAGAGAGAACGAGGGAGAAGACAAGAGAGGAAAGAAAAATCTGTGAGCAAAACGAAGTAAAATGAGAAGAAAAAAGGAAAATATAAATAAATTAAAGTTTGAAATAAAAAAAAAGAAAAGAATTTTTTTAAAAATGTAAAGATAAAGATAGAAATTGAAGAACACAAGCAATTGTTATCTGTGAAAAATTCTCTAAGGTATTTTGTCAATATTCAAAAACTTTTAGGTAATTATATAGTATTACCTTCTCCATCAACAATAAACTGTGAGGAAAACCTGCTTCAGGTTGTAAAAAGATAACAAAGGGGAAAAAATGTTTTAAAGTGTAGAAAGAGTAGAAAGAGTACAAGAGAGAGAGAGAGAGAGAGAGAGAGAGAGAGAGAGAAATAGGGTGTAAGAGAAAGTGTGTGAAATAGAAAGTAAGAGAGAGAGAAAAAGAGAGAGAGGCAAGAGAGAAAGAGAGAGAGGCAAGAGAGAAAGAGAGAGAGGCAAGAGAGAGAGGCAAGAGAGAAAGAGAGAGAGGCAAGAGAGAAAGAGAGAGAGGCAAGAGAGAAAGAGAGAGAGGCAAGAGAGAAAGAGAGAGAGGCAAGAGAGAAAGAGAGAGAGGCAAGAGAGAAAGAGAGAGAGGCAAGAGAGAAAGAGAGAGAGGCAAGAGAGAAAGAGTGTGTGTGTGTGTGTGTGTGTGTGTAAGACAGGAAGAGAGAGAACATGAGAAAGACTGAATGAGTGATGGAGAGAAAGAGACAGAGAAAGAGAGAGAGAGAGAGAGAGAGAGAGAGAGGAAGACTAAGAGAGAGAGAGGAAGACTAAGAGAGAGAGAGGAAGACTAAGAGAGAGAGAGGAAGACTAAGAGAGAGAGAGGAAGACTAAGAGAGAGAGAGGAAGACTAAGAGAGAGAGAGGAAGACTAAGAGAGAGAGAGGAAGACTAAGAGAGAAGAACGTAAAGAGTAACATCTGTGTGTGAGTGTGTGTGTGTGTGTGTGTGTGTGTGTGTGTGTGTGTGTGTGTGTGTGTGTGTGTGTGTGTGTGTGTGAATATATAACTTAAAAAATAAAACGAATGTTGCAGTGAATAAAAATGGAAATATTCGATGCATGCATGTGAATGGAAGAGAGAAATTATGTGTGGTTATATGTGTGTATGTGTATTTTTATACATACACACACATATATATATTTGTATATATGAGTGTGTATATGTGTGTGTGTGTGTGTGTGTGTGTGTGTGTGCGTTCATGAATATGTGTGTATGTGTATGCTGTTAGTTGAGGTTGTGACATATATAAGAGCAAGGAGTCAAAGAGAAAGAAAGAGAGAGAGAGAGGAGGTGAGAAGAATGAGACAGTAGAAGGCAGAATAGAGGAGAAGACAGAAAGGAAAAATATATATACATATATATATACGTAGATACACACACATATGTATGAATGTGCTTGACAGTGTGAGTTAGTATGTCTACAAGTTATGTATGTAATTGTGTGTGTCTGTGAATGTCTATGAATCTACTTAAGTAAATCTGTGACTGTGTGTGTGGTTATGTGGGTGTATTTATGTGTGTACATTTATTTGTTTGTCTGTATTTAAGTCAATATATTTGTGTGCTATGTACATATGTGTTTGTGAATTTGTATATATATATATATATATATATATTGAAGTGAACGTGTGTGTGTGAGTATGTATATGTATAAATGTATTTAATATGTATGTATCTATCTTTAAGTGTGTTATGAATGTATGTTAGCTTTTGTGAATGTGTGTGTGTGTGTGTGTGTGTGTGTGTGTGTGTGTGTGTGTGTGTGTGTGTGTGTGTGTGTGTGTGTGTGTGTGTGTGTGAGTACACTTTGTTCTGGTTCCCTTGAGAAGCATCAGAAACAAGCAGGGAGAACATAGATTAAAGAATCTGAAAACACATCACTGTAGGAATAAATTAACATAACACAGCCCTGACAAGATCAGATAAAGTCCATTGCTAAGCTTGTGATTTCAGTGCCATCAAAATCAGATGGTACTCAGGAGATTCCTGAGGAAACAGTGAATACAGAAGACAACTAAGAGAATGGTTTAATTTCACCATCATATTGGTTTAACAAATAGCAATTGTGAATAGAAGAGAAATTATCAATGCAAACAGATGCAGAACTATCATTGTGTCTAGTAATTGACCAAACATAGATTGTCACAGAAAATTGCAGTTTAGCCTTAAAGAAGTTTTCTTTCTATTTCAGATTAATTCAGTGTAATTCCTGTTTATGAATGATTGATTCAATGCCTTTACAACAGAAAGAAATGTTAGTGAAAATATATGTTGCCCTCCTACTGAATACTATGTCTTATGGGTTTGATCTGTCATACCGTGTTAAAGAGGCTCAGAGGCCAGGCA
Source organism: Octopus bimaculoides (assembly GCF_046866305.1). Taxonomy (NCBI): domain Eukaryota; kingdom Metazoa; phylum Mollusca; class Cephalopoda; order Octopoda; family Octopodidae; genus Octopus; species Octopus bimaculoides. The sequence continues at coordinate 36,629,286 of NC_142941.1, read as the reverse complement.
TTTATGTTGGTGACCTCGCTACAGATACAAACCTCTTGGATAAAATTACCATAAAAGACCGTAGTGCAATTTGGTTCAGTCAGCTTCACCAGAAGCAGTCTGACAGCAATTCCCAGTTGTTCAATATCAGCAAATCAGGTGAAATCTATACAGCTCAAAAATTAGATGCAGAGTCACTATGTAAATACAACACACCATGTTTTGAAATGGTGGACATTGCTGTACAGAACCAGCTTGCTTTCATCAAAATACTTGAAATGAAAATCATAATCGAAGATGTTAATGATAACTATCCTGAATTTCCCACAAGAGAGATAGTTCTTCAGTTTTCTGAAGCTGATAAGAAAGGGACAAGTAAACCAATTCCAAATGCTATTGATAGGGATGTGGGTGTTCTAAATTCCCAGATCAAATATCAGTTAAAAAAACAAGGAAATGAACCATTTATTCTATCGATTGTTAAAAAAGTGGATGGTAGTGCTAAACTTGGAATTGTTTTAGAACAAGGTGTTGATCGAGAGACAAAAGATAATTATGTTCTTCAGCTTATCGCTGAAGATGAAGGATTACCACCAAAGAGTAGTTTTCTAAATGTGAAGATATTGATTGAAGATGAAAATGATAACTCTCCACTCTTTAACCAAAATATTTACAATGTTTCTATAAATAGTAATCATCAGAAAAATATACCTATTGTACATTTAACTGCCAATGATTTAGACATTGATCAGAATGGAAATGTCTCTTATCATTTCGGTTCTAAGACATCAAAAAATGACCAAATTTATTTTAAATTAAACAAGGCCACGGGCGAAATATTTTTGCAAAAGAGTCTCCTGCAAAGAGCCAAAAAGGTTTACAAGTTGTTCGTTGAAGCTACTGATGGGGGAAATCCTCCTTTGAGTTCCACTGCCATTGTTCTAGTCTATGTCATCAACCAACAGAACAATGCCCCTGTCATAGACATGAACTTTATTTCTCGCTCTAAAGAAAATAATGCAATGGTGTCTGAAGCAATCAAAGTTGGAGGATTCATTGCATTTGTTAAAGTCACCGATGAAGATATTGGTAGAAACAGTGAAGTATCATGTGACCTTCAGCATGAAAAACTTCAGCTAAGAAGCCTTGGAAAAAACAAATACAAAATTGTTGTGAAGAATTTAATCAACAGAGAAACTGAAAGTAGTATTGAAAGCACAATAATTTGTGAAGACAAAGGATCTCCCCCTTTAAGAACTGAAAGAAAGTTTTCCATCCAAGTGAAAGATGTCAATGACATACAGCCTCAATTTACCAAAGATACTTTCAAATTTTTAACATATGAAAATGAAGAACAAAATTTTCCTGTAGGTTTTGTTAATGCTACAGATGAAGATCTTGGGTCAGGAGGTCAGCTGAGTTTTTCTTTATTTAATGAAAGAGGAATTATTTTACCATTTAAAATTTCCGATTTTGGATTTATTTCAGCAACTCAGTCTTTAGATAGAGAGCGACAAGATGTTTACAAATTTAAAGTATTAGTAAAAGACAATGGTACACCATATCTTAACAACACAGCTAATGTTGTTGTTGAAGTTATGGATAAAAATGATAATGCACCATATTTTACTTTCCCTAGTGTTAATCCTTTCAATCTAGATGTCCATTACCATCCGCAGAGTAACAGTGATATTACAACATTAAGAGCTTCTGATAGAGACAGTCATGTAAATTCCTTCCTCAGATATGAAATACTTGGAGGCAATGACAAACAGTTATTTACAGTTAACCCTTACACAGGAGTTTTGTCTTTCTCTCGTACAGTTTACCAAAACGATGCTGGATCATATAATCTAAAATTAGCAGTCAAAGATGGTGGTACTCCAGTTTTATCAGCAACAACTATACTGTCTTTGACACTAACTGTTAGCAATACAACAGCCAAAATGTACACAGCTGAAGACACAGAATCAGACAACAGAATACATATTAACTTGATGATTATTATAGTAGTAGCAGCAGTGATAGTTTCTGTTGCTATTGTAGTTTCTGTGATTGTATGCATAATACATAAAAGAAATCAGAAAGAAAGCCATTATGGTGCTGCCCAAGACTTTGTTGGTGAGAGAAGACCATCAGGATATGTTTGTGAACAAGACTCTCCAAAATATGATGTTCCTGTGGCAATTTTATCAGATCCAAAACAACAAGCAAGAAATACTCAATCAAATCTTATTAGACATGTTTGTCAACCTGATTATAATCCAGGACAGAGTTGGAAAGGATCTTCACCTCATATTCAAGTTCAAAACAGAACAGCTGACTCAAGGCAGGTAAGTACTATTAACATTTCTTTCAATTACTTTTCCTTGTTCTCGAAGTTGACTAGGTACATGTCTATTGATTGATGTAATAATACCTTTCATGTTGCTAAAAATCTGTGAGACTAGTTAAGTGACTTATCACAAATTATGAAAACTTTCATTTAATCAATTTAACCAAAGGATAATTTGTATTATTTCCCCTTTTTTTCTAAACTATAGTAATGTCTCGAATTACAAAAATCAAAATATATATATACATACAAATATATGTAGAAGTATGTACATGTAAACACAAATACACATATAAATATATGTGTGTGTGTGTATATATATATATATATATATATATATATCGTAATTTAAGATTAGGTAGGGTAAAGGCGTGAACTTGCTAGCCACCTTATTATTAGTGCAAATAATGGTAATAATACTAACTTATTTATATGTGTATATATATATATATATATATATATATATATATATATATATATATATAATATATATATATGTTGTTGTTTTTTTCGTACATTCTCCCATATATATATATATATATATATATACACAATATATGAGGTCTGATCAATAAGTATTCGGACTGTTGCCATGGTAATGAAGCTAAAGCACACGGAGTAAAGTCACTTGGCAAAGATTGATCTTGAACCCTGCTGTGCATGCACATTAAGTTTAGATGTTCTAGCTCATTTCTGCTGTTTACAGAAGTCCTTGGAAGGAAGGTGTGTAGTGTGTGATCGTCGCACTGATCATGACAGTTGTCATGGTGATACCTGCTCAGAGGCCTATGCAAAGTTGCAGAAAGAGTATGAAGAGGAGTGTAAGAGCTACACACAGATGTATGAGTGGTTCAGACGTTTCCAAGACAACCGAAAATATATTGATATTGATGAACGTTTTGGGAGGCTCACAACCAGCAGAACTGAGAAAAACATCACAGATGTGCATGCAGCTGTGAGGAGAAATCATCGAATCACCATCCATGAGTTATCAGGCAATGTGCAGATTAGTTACAGTTCAGTTCAATCCATTATCACAGAAGATTTGGGTATGGGATGTGTGTCTGCCAAGTTTGTGCCAAAATTGTTTTCAGCTGACCAAAAAGACACCCGGGTTTCGGTTACACAAGATCTCCTTGATTGTGTTGAGAACAATGAAAACTTCTTGAAAACTTTGCATGGACCTCTGAGCAGGTATCACCAAGCTTTTGGCAAAATTTGATGCAGATTCTCTGCTCAACTTTCTCTGTTATGGTTAATGCAATGATCACACACTACACACCTTCCTTCCAAATACTGCTGTAAACAATGAAAGTGAGCTAGAATGTTAACAATTAGTGCCCATGCACAGCAGAGTCCAAGATCAATCTTTTCCTAGTGACGTCACTCTGTGTATTTTAGGTTTGTTACTATGGCAAGAGTCCGGATACTTATTGATCAGACCACGTAAATTTATATAAATGTATATATGTGTATATATATATATATATATATATATATATATATATACACAATATATATATATACAACTGTATGTATATACATATACAATATATATGTATATATGTTTGACATCTCTTTGAAGGATTTCGGTCCTCACCTCTTATATATATATATATATATATATATATATATATATATATATATATGGGAAAGAGGAAAGGAGTCTTCTGTTATCTTGGCCAAATTTATGAGAGCATTTGTGCTCATCAGTTAAATTAGTCCAAAAACTTGTTTGTTATACACTGAGATACAAGTATTTCAGTATCTCTTTGTGGCATTTATTTACAGGTTAATGGACTGGGCTTGTTAGAATTAAATTTCTTTGCTAGAATTGTGGTAGGATACTAGGGACACATCAGGACAATGAAACAGTGACTTTCCAACTTGTAACTTAGCACCCTATCAATTCAAGCTGTGATTGTTAACGTATACAAAACTCAATTTATTACAGTCAGGTCTGTTAATCTCAGCAATATAATATTGAAATGACTAAATATATAAGTGTGTTCCATACAACTTCTACTTCATTCCTTAATATTAAATTCAATCTTCTAGTCCCACCAATTATTATGAAGAATTGACCATCTCCCTTATATCAAGCAACTGCTCAGAGACATTACATATATCAACAGGTGTTACATTAATCCTTTCTGTCTGTTTTCTGTGGATGTAAGATAACCATGATGTAATTCAAACCTATGACACTAATTTTTATTTAGCTCAACCAACACTTCCTTCTCTTACCATTGAGTTAGTTTTAATCTATACTATAACTAAGAAAACATAAAGCATTTTATATTTATTCTTAATAATTAATGGCATGTTTTGCAACATGTGATTGGATCTGATTCTCCTGATTATCCAACTAATTATTATAATAATTAAGCCTTGAAAAATTAAATTTGTAAAATACAATAACTTTATGTGCAACAAAGAGTTGAGATGTGAGTTCTAATGTGTCAGGCAGGACCCACAGTTCTTCCATGAAGTACTTTGTCAAAAATATCAGACCTTATATCCATTTTTTAAAAAATTATGAAGTTTTTTTGTCAACTCATACCATCTTCTTCAAGTTCTATTTCTGTGACTGAAAAACCTAAAAGCAATGCTTGACATTAAAGAATTAGTTTATATATTAATAAAAAAGTTAGAATTTCAATATGATGTTTCTTTCATTTTCACCTCGCATTGAAATTCCATATTGATAAAAGAGATGTTTTCTGCCCTATAATTGGATTGCATTTGTAATGATAACTATACATTTAAAATGATAAGTCGAACTGAAACTGAATTTATATAAAACTGACAATTTTTAGCCATCTGTGTACCATACTTAATACAAATACATTGTGAAAACACAAATTAACAGCACTATTCACCTGGAAATAATATATCTTATGGACACACTGTATTTTAAAATACAAATAATACAAATATATCAGCAGCAAACAGAAATCACTCAGAATGAAGGTGAGAATGCTATGTGCATTTCAGCTTTGCTGTAGTAGATACTCACTACCAAGCACATCCTAATACTATATGTCACTACTTATATGCATAAACAATGATTGAAAAATCACTGGTGTAGCAATCAGCTTCCCAGCTGAATAAAAATCCATTATATGCAACAGAAGCAGTATTAGATTTAAATAGCCATCTGTACATTATACTTAATGCAAATACATCGAGTAAAAGCAAATTAACTGCAGTATTCGTTTGGAGATAATATTTCTTATGGATATGATATGTTTAAAAACACAAATATGTTTTATAAATTTGTATTTGAATTTTGATATTTTCGTTGTATATAGTTTTAATTTTGGAAATTAAATTTAATAAATTACTGCCACGTGATTTTGTTTCATGTAAACATCCCAGTCTCAGTTTCATTAATCATAAATTTGAAACTAAAGAAACCATGTCCCACTCCTAAATACTTCCACTTGGAAATAAACATAACCATTAAAAGTAAACCAAAGAAAGTTCTTGAACATTAAAGTCTTAACAGCATGTTGCCACTACACAAGGACATCATACACTACACATTCCAGACACATATCTGTCCATCCATATATACATACACGTATAATTCTATGCATGCATACAACGTTGTCACTTTGTTGGAGAGCAGCTTAAATGATGCAGAGGAAATGAATAAATCTCAAACAAATACATATACACACTCAAATATACATAGTTTATTCTTCCTGTTGATGAATACTGCAGGTTGTTAATGTATATTTTGAGCTCTATTTTCCTGTTTGCATCACCAAACCTTTACATACATACACCTTATTTAGGTTTTTCTAAATGTTGCACCCTATATTCATATAATATCAAAAATCCTGAATCCTACAAATAATTATTAGTATTACGTCCATAAAGAGAAAGGATTTTCTTCTCTGATTATTTTTTATATAGGTGCAAGAGTGGCTGTGTGGTAAGTGACTTGCTTACTTAGCACATGGTTCCTGGTTCAGTTCCACTGCATGGCACCTTAGACAAGTGTTTTCTACTATAGCCTTGGGCTGACCAAAGCCTTGTGAGTGGATTTGGCAGACAGAAATTGAAAGGAGCTCATTGTATATATATATATATATATATATATATATATAATCTGTAAATATTTGTAAATAATATGTGACAATTATTCAGTAGCCATTATTTACAGATAAATTCCTCTATTCACATAATATCGAGGTCGTTTTCTTTCTTTTGTTGTCTTACCTTTTCTGTCAATACATACATACATATATCTATATCTATCTATCTATATATATATATATATATATATATATATAGATAGATAGATATATCATCATCATCATCATCATCATCGTTTAACGTCCGCTTTCTATGCTAGCATGGGCTGGACGATTTGACTGAGGACTGGTGAAACCGGATGGCAACACCAGGCTCCAATCTTATCTGGCAGAGTTTCTACAGCTGGATGCCCTTCCTAACGCCAACCACTCAGAGAGTGTAGTGGGTGCTTTTACATGTCACCCGCACGAAAACGGCCACGCTCGAAATGGTGTCTTTTATGTGCCACCCGCACAAGCCAGTCCAGGGGCACTGGCAACGATCTCACTCGAAAATCCTACGGGAGCCAGTCAGGCGGTACTGGCAAAGGCCACGCTCAAAATGGTGCATCTCATGTGCCACCCGCACAAGAGCCAGTCCAGGGGCACTGGCAACGATCTTACTTGGCTTGCCGGGTCTTCTCACGCACAGCACATTTCCAAAGGTCTCGGACAGTAGTTATCGCCTCGGTGAGGCCCATTGTTTGAAGGTCTTGCCTCACCACCTCAGCCCAGGTCTTCCTGGGCCTACCTCTTCCACGGGTTCCCTCAACTGTTAGGGTGTGGCACTTTTTCACGCCGCTATCCTCATCCATTCTCACCACATGTCCATACCAGCGCAATCGTCTCTCTTGCACACCACAACTGATGCTTCTAATGTTCAGCTTTTATATATATATATATATATATATATATATATATATACAGGGCGCAGGAGTGGCTGTGTGGTAAGTTGCTTGCTTACCAACCACATGGTTCCGGGTTCATTCCAACTGCGTGGCTCCTTGGGCAACTGTCTTCTACTATAGTCTCGGGTCGACCAAAGCCTTGTGAGTGGATTTGCTAGACGGAAACTGAAAGAAGCCTGTCATATATATGTATATATATATATATGTATGTATGTGTATATGTCTGCGTGTCTGTGTTTGTCCCCCCAACATCGCTTGACAACCGATGGTGGTGTGTTTACATCCCCGTAACTTAGCGGTTCGGCAAAAGAGACTGATAGAATAAGTACTAGGTTTCCAAAGAATAAGTCCTGGGGTCGATTTGCTCAGCTAAAAGGTGGTGCCCCAGCATGGCCACAGTCAAATGACTGAAACAAGTAAAAGAGTAAAAGAGTATATATATATATATATATATATGTATGTGTGTGTGTACATACATACATACATACATACATGCATAACATACATACATAGTGCTCTCTCTCCTGTTTTATTTTATCTCCTTTATTCTATATCTCTCTCTATCAATTCACATCTTTGACTGTCTCCTTAGCTGTCCTTCTGTTTATAACTCCCTCACTATGAACATTTTGTCTCTCTATCCTTTAACAAATCATACTAATACACACCACTACTTTCTCAGCAAATTCTAGTAAATTATATTTGGTTACCTATCTACCCACATGACTGCTTATTTTATTATCTATTTGTTAATTTGACTGTTTATTTGTGTACTAATCTACTTCAGTTTCTCTCTTTCCTGTATATCTGTCAGTCCAGTAGGCAATCCAATCACCCTTTCTCCTACCTATATCAATTCACCTGCCCCCTGTGTTAAACGTCCAATTATTTATTTTGATGTGCAAGCCTATGTTTTATGTCTGATTGTTTCTTTGCATATATCTATGTATTCATGTACCTTTGTACAAATATGTGTGTGTCTGTAGTCACACACACACACACATACATATGCAAACACAAACATACATGTGCAGACACACACACATGTATACACACCACACATACATAGAAAATATATTTATGAATATATAAATATATATACATAAATATACATACATATGTGTGTGTATACATACATATATGTATACATATATATGTGTGTGTATACATAAATGTATGTGTATACATATATGTGTGTATATGTATATATATATATATATATATATACCAAATAGTATATATTTTATATATTCATATATTGTATATACATATATAAATATACATACAACATATACAAATAAACATACACACATATATGCACACATACATATATTTATATATACACTTACACACAAACACACATTTATCATATATTTATTTATATGTCCTTATATCTATATCTTAATGTATCTTTTTATCTATTTCTATATTTTCTTGGCTGTCTCAGACTTGCTGTGCATCCATACATCTGCGTTTATATCTATTTTTGAAACATTATATCTCCCTTGATCTATCAAGTAGATTTTATCTGTCTATCCACCCATCTTTCTCTTTGTCTCTCTATCTGTCTGTATATCCAAATATCTGGACATGTGTCTTCTGTCCAGAAATATATACATCACATGCATACTTGCCTCTCATTTATGTGCAAAGGAATGTATAGAAGCATAATCAAGTACTGCAAAAGCATTTTTGTTACCACTTTGCCAATAATAATGATAATAATAATAATGATAATGATAATCCTTTCTACTAAAGGCACAAGCCTGAAATCTAGCAGGAGGGGACTAGTCAATTGCATAGACTCCAGTGTTTCACTGGTACTTAATTTATCAACCGCAAAAGGAGGAAAGGCAAAAGTGACCTCAGCGGAATTTGAACTCAGAATATAGTGGCAGACAAAATACCATTAAGCATTGCACCTAGCATGCTAACAATTCTGCCAGCTTGCTGCTTTAATGATAATATCAATAATAATCATAATAATAATAATAGTAATAATAATAATCTTGGTACAAGGCCAGCAACTTCTGAGAAGTAAGTTGATTGCATCAACCCCAGTGTCCAGGTAGTACTTGTTTTATCAATCCCTGAAAAGATGAGAGTCAAAGATGACCTCAGCAGAATTTGAACTCAAAATGTAAAGATGAAAGAAATGCACTAAGCATTTTGCCTAGCACACTACCGATTTTGCCAGTTCACTGCCTTAAATGATAATAATATTGGTTTCAAATTTTGGCACAAAACCAGTAAGTTTGCAGAGTGGGGTAAGTCAATTACATCGACTGCAGTGCTCAACTGTTACTTATTTTATCAACTCCGAAAGGATGAAAGGCAAACTCAGACCCAGTGGCATCTTAACTTAGAATATCAAGACAAACAAAATCTCATTGACGATTCTGCCAGCTTGCTACCTTAAATAATAACAATAATACTAATAATTATGGTTTCAAATTTTGGCACATGGCCAGCAATTTAAGGAGAGGGGTTAAGCTGAGTACATCAGTCCCAGTATTCAACTGGTACTTATTTTAATGACCCTGAAAGGATGAAAAGCAAAGTCGATTTTGGCAGAATTAATAATAATAATAATTCTTTCTGCTATAGGCATAAGTCATGAAATCTTCAGGGAGGGGTTTAGTTAATCTCATCGACCCCAGTACTCAACTGGTACTTATTTTATTGACTGTGAAATGATGAAAGGCAAAGTTGACTTTTGCAGAATTTGATAGATGAAAAGCTGCTTAATATTTCAGCTGGTGCGTTAACAATGGTTTCAAACTTTCAGCATGAAGCTAATAATTCTGTGGGGAGAGGTGTTAGTAGATTACACCAACTCCAAAAAGAAGAAAGGCGAAGTTGACCTCAGCAGAATTTGAACTCAGAATATAAAGAGCCAAAATAAATGCCACTAAGCATTTTCTCCAATGCCCCATGGGATTCTGCCAGCAAGTAGCAGCCTGATGGTGATGATGACAATGGTAGTGGTTTTTGGTGGTGATGGTGTTAGTGTTGGTGGTGGTTGTGGTGGTGGGGAAGATTTCTGACATTGGCACATAGCTGCAATAAATTTTTGAGGAGGTAAGGGGGTGTTTCTGATTAAATTGATTGCAGTACTTGAATAATATTTCATTTTATCGATCCCTAAAAGGATGAAAGATAAAGCTGATCCCATTGAGATCAAAACTTACAATGTTTAGGGACTTAACAAAATATCACAAATGCATTATAGACGACACTCTAATGAGTTCTGCTAATAATAATAATACTACTACTACTGCTTATAATAATAATAATAATAATAATAATAATAATAATATTGATAATAATGATGATGATGATGATGATGATGATGATGATGATGATGATGATATCTGTTATTTGCCACAGTGGTATTAGATCAGGGAGACATTACAAGAACAAGATTACAATTTGTGTGATGGGGTTTACATAAAAGATAAGGGAAAGAAAGGGTGAAGAAGTTGAAATGGGCTAAAAGAAAGCCTAAGAGAAAGAAAAAGAAAGAAAGAAAAGAAAGAAAACATGTCTATCGTGCAATCCTCCTAAAACAAGAGAACCTATTAATAATAATAATAATAATAATAATAATAATAATGGTTTCAGATTTTGGCATAATTTCAAGAGAAGTTGATTACATCAAGCCCAGTGCACAGCTGGTACTTATTTCATTGGTCCCCTTATAATAAAAGAATGCTTTCTAATCAATGTGTCAACACCAATAGACAACAATGTTTCTCTGAAAGAAATGGAAAGACTTTCAAAATACAAAGTTCTGGAAATAGAGGTAACTTGAATGTGGAGTCTAAAAACAGAAACAATTCCTATCACAGTAGGTGTATTAGATATGATAAAGAAATATTCAGACAGATACATAACAAAACACCAGGACTAACAAGTATATAAAACATACAGAAAATAGCACTACTAGGCACTGCACACATCTTACATAAAACACTTTCAATACAGTAAAAATAAGATCATCACAACAAACCACAGCACATACTCAAGGCACACAGAGCTAGGCTTGGTAGTGCAGTGAAAGCATGTGATAAAAATAAGACTACTGAATAATAATAACAACATTAATGATTTCTTATATTTGCCACCAGGATGGTGGATGAGGTGACATCATATGGACAGGTTTCAAAAAGTGTAGGTTTTACATTGAAATCAACTAAACAAAGGAAAGAAAGTAAAGAAGAATTCTTATATTCCTTTATTTTTTTTTGGCCATGTCGGAGCACCACCTTTAGTTGAACAAATCAACCCCAGGACCCATTCTTTGTAAGCGTAATAGTTATTATATCGGTCTCTCTTGCCGAACTGCTAAGTTATGGGGATATAAACACACCAACATTGGTTGTCGGTTGCCAAGCGATGGTGGGGGTACAAACACACACTCACAAATATATATATATATATATATATATATATATATATATATATGTATATATATATATGATGGGCTTCTTTAGTTTCTACCTACCAAATCTACTCACAAGGCTTTGGTCAGCCTGTGGCTATAGCAGAAGACACTTGCCCAAGGTGCCATGCAATGGGACTGAACCCAGAACCATGAGGTTGAGAAGCAAGCTTCTTACCACACAGCCATGCCTTTATAAGATTCTATAAGATCTCCAGAGTTATCAAGCAGCAATCAAGGAACACCACAGATCCAGATTACTCTGGCTACCAAGGGTAAACGTCCTTTTCCTAGCACACATGTAGGCCTATATGGAAGCAGTGGCTTTCTTCTCACCCTCACCTTGTCATTAAGTGGAACTTGTAAAAGATGATGTGGTCTTGGTCACAGCAGAAAGTGCTTGTCTTCAGTTTTTTTTTCAGTTCCATCTACAGTATGTCCTTTGTCATAACCACAAAAAAGAAAAAAAAACACTATCTGTTCTTCTTTTTCACTAAGGAAAGCAGCAGAATGGTTATCATAATGGGATCAGCTGACAACTGACAACTGCTGCCCTTCAACAAAAAATCCAAAAGTCTTCAGTATACATATACAGAAGAAATGTATGCAGAATGGTTTCATTGCTCTGCCTGCTTGGCAGACAGGCCAAGCTGACATTACTTTTAGTATCTCCATACTAGAGTTTATCATGTACTGGCAATGACCACCCCTCCCCCAGTAGCATTAACAGGCATGAGATATCTAGAATTTAACTATATACTCCCTAGGCTAAAGGTCCTACAAAGGACCAACCAGTCCATTCTTACTGATTCCCAGAATATTCTCCTAGAACAGCATCACTCTTCTCAATTACTAGTCTTCTAGAGAATGCTAATATAGAAGTTCCATCAGTCATTTAATCTGACTAATAAACGATTGTGAATGACTGACAGCATTCCAGAAGTCAAGAGTTCAGTTCTAGTTATCTCTTGACTTTCAACACTGCAGGTCTATTAAAGAAACACAGGTAGGAAAAAATCCTACCTGATGAAAAAACAAAAGCCACAAATATAGATATTTCATTAAAACTTGCTTGCCTAGTTTTCTTCATAACCACCTGATCAACTGAAGTAGACTTCAGCAACTTCAATGAGGGAGTCTTTTCATTCTATACATGATTGCATGATCTAGGAGCGGACCGAAATGGGGGCCTGAGGGGCACATGCCACCCCTCAAGAAAAAAAGTGCACCCCTCTAAGTAATGTTATTATGCCCTTTTCTCCTGAAATCGTATTCCCTTCTGACTTTGTGCCCTCCCCTCGAAAAATTCCTGTGATCTGCTGGAAATAGCTGCCCTATCTCCCTCATTCTTATACCACTCTCTGCTTAGTGTCTTAAAAAAACAAAGGACATTTTTGGATAATGTTGTTGAGGCAGGGTTACACTATTGCTAAAAAAAAAAAAATGTGATAGTCATGATTGGTATGTCATATGATCATAAGTCTGTTCAGTTGAGTTTCACCTGGGTTTAAATGACAACAGCTATGACTGCAACAGTAACAACAACAATGACACCAACTATATCTTTTACTCATACTTGTTTCAGTCTGCCAGAGCATGTCTTGGAGAATTTTAGTTGAACAACTCAACGCTAATACTTATTTTTTTAATTTTAAGTCTAGTACTTATTCTATCAGTCTCTTTTGCCAAACTGCTAAGTAAACACACCAACACCAGCTGGCAAGTAGTGAACAGAGACAAACACAGACACATACATACACACACATATATACAGAATAAGAATACATATACATATATATATTATAAAGGCTTCTTTCAGTTTCCGTCTACTAAACCCACTTTCAAGGCTTTGCTCAACCTGATGTTATAGTAGAAAACACTTGCCCATGGTGCCACACAATGGGACTGAACTTGGAACCATGTGGTTGGGTAGCAAACTTCTAACCACACATCCATGCTTGTTCCTATAATATAGATTTCAAATATGAAATGACTATTTTCATATCGTTGGAAACAAAGAAAATTTCTTTCTTCCAAATCTTTATACTGACCGTTTATTTTACATAATGGCCAATACCAATCATTTATTGTTCATATAATAGCCACTAGGAAATGAGTTAGATGGAAATAAAAATCATTGAAGAGTGTTAAACTAGCTGTGTTTTTGTAACAGAGTTGTGAACATTTGGCTTATGTGAATCTCTATCATTCTTAAACTTCATTTATTGCGTAAATTTATAGATGTGTCTATCTGTGTATGTGTGATTGTGCTTGTGTATGCATGTACAGTAGTATGGTGTGTTTGTGTAAGTATGTATTGCAGTGTGTGTGTCTTTTCATTTGTATATGTATGTGCTTATGTATAGCAGTATGTCTATTCTTGTGTATGTATGCAAAGTAGGTATGTATGTGTGTATGTATTTGTGTTTTTATATGTATTCTTGCATACATGTATATATGTATGTATGTATGTATGTATGTATGTGTGGGTTTGTGTATGTATGTCTGTATGTATTACGTATGTATGAATGCGTGCATGACAGTATGTATGTATGTATGTATGTGTATGTATGTATGTATATATGTACGTGTGAATCTATGTGTGTAGGCATGTGTATGTTCGTGTTTCTCAATGCCTATATGACAGAATGGGTGTATTTGTGCATATGTATGTGTGTATATGTGGGCGGATTGAGTTATATATATATATATATATATATATATATATATATATATATATATATATATATATATATATATATATACTGTATGTGATTGTGTGGATTTCCATTGTTGTAGTTCTTAATGTTGTAGTTTTTATCATTATTATCTGCTGTCAAGCAAGAAGAGTCACTGATTTAACTATTTATGAGGTTCATCATCTAACACACATACATATGTTTATGTGTATATATATGAGTGTAATATATATATATATGTGGATGTATGAATATATATGCATGCTTGTGTGTCTGTATGTGTTAATGTGTGTGTGTGTGTGTGTGTTTGTGTGTCTGCATATATAAGTTAATGGTGTTGTTTTGCTCCAAGTCAGGCCTGATCAAGTAAACCTATGATCAAAGCATCCCAACCATGCCCATTCCAACTTTTTCCTATGCATAGAGAACTCAGGATCAAATATCAAACATGTCATTTATTGATATAGTCAGTTGATTTGAGGAATATTTAACTACTATTTCTGGCAAATTTAACGACTGCATAAAGGTTCCCTTGTTGACTCTATATTTAAATGAATGGCAATTGCTTGGCATGAGATACAGTTTTACATTGTAATATTAGTTTTCATACTTAAGGTGGTGAGCTGCAGAATCACAAGTATGCTGGGAAAAATGCTTAGTGGTATTTCATCTGTCTTTATGTTCTGAGTTCAAATTCTACCAAGGTTGACTTTGCTTTTCATCATTTTGGGGCTGATAAAATAAGAACCAGTTGAGAACTGGGGTCAATATAATCGACTTTCCCCTCTCACTAAATTGCTGGCCTTTTGCAGAAATTTGAAACCACTGTTAGTTTCATACATGAATGCAAATACAATTTTCATAGATATCTGTAACTAAATGGAATTTACACCCCCAAAATAGCACTTGTATTTACATTAATAACCCCAGTGGAATAAAAGAAATGTACCCACACAATAATACTTATATTTAATGGTCCCATAGGGAAAAGAGACCAAGTTTATCTTAGTGGTGAGATTAGGTACACAAAATAAACAGTTACGTAGCTAAATATAACAAATTGTTTATTTTAGTGCTCTTTTATGTCTATGTAACTTAACATCCATTTATTAATGCACTACAAGGATTTCATCATCATTATCATCATTATTTTAATAACCTCTTTTTAATGAACTCTTTTTCCATGCTTGCATGGGTCAGACAAAGGTTTTCCGAGGCATATTTTTTATGGCTAGGTGCCCTTCCTTCACCAATGAAGGTAATATTTTCCCATAGTCAGATATGTTTCTACAGAATATTGCAAATGAATGACAGGTTTCCAATATCATGCAATGTTAAGACAAGAAGACACACACACACACAAAAATACACACATTCACACACATGGGCTTCCTTCTGTTTCCATCTACCAAATCCACTCACAAGTGTTTGGTTATCCAGGATTATTGTAGAACACACTTGCCCAAGATGGGACTGAACCTGAAGTCATGTGGTTGGGAAGCAAACTTCTTAACTGCACAACCAAGCACTTATATTTCCCTTTGTTAAATCTCCATGCTGATTTTTATGTTGCTAGAATTTGATTAAGGTTTTATATTTAATTTTCAAACTATAATACGTTCAAGATTGACTTTATAAAAACATCAAAAAATTAATTTTTTTTTATACCTCTATAATTTTTGCTGTTGTTCTGTAAAGGACAGATAGACCAAATAGAGGGCCACTGACTATCTAACAATGAGACAGTGACATAGGAATCTCAGATTTGTGTCTGCCATGCTGTAAAACCAGTAAGAGTGAACATCCTGTAGCATTTATTAAAGCATATTTCTTGGAGAAAGTATACTCTAACTATTGTCATCTCCCCGAACCCCCAGTAGTATAAATGGACAGCCAATCTGAACTGAGCAGTCTTGGGAAAGTAACCAGACAAGGAGAAGGTCGACTCTCAGCATAAACACTCTCTACCAGTGAATACCAGCAAAGAGGCAAAGGCTGAAGGAGTCAACCCCAACAGTAAATCAGGTTAAAGGAGAACTTATAGTCTACTGATCCTATTAATCCCAAACAGAGCTTTAAGACCAAATAAATGGAAGAGGAGTAGTGGTTAGGTCTGAGACCCTCCATTGACAATCATACTGATGGGAGTATTCATTCATGTACTTATATTCATTTCAGTTATGCACAGGTTAACATAATGTAGTAAGCAAAAATAAATTTTTAATTAAATTAAATTATACATCTGTAATGAAAACTTTCAAAAATTAGTGTTAATGATAGCTCTTTGTCAAGAAAGACAGGGGTAATGTTTCTGGAATTAAAAATTTGGCACTGAGTCAGATCTTTGATTGGTATGGTGGAGGCCTCCATCAGTCTAAGACAACCATTCATATATATATATGTATGTATGTACAAACCTGAGCAAAATTTTTTTTAAGGAAGACTGCAAATCTCCCTCCTCCATGCCACATGATGTTTATCCAAGAGGTCTGCCAACTTTAGTCAATATAGCTTGGCCAATATACACTCAGAATGCAAAGGATTGAAACAGATACTGCACAGTATCTATTGACTCCAAAGAATAACAGGTAAAGTTGATCACTGTGGCATTTAAAACTAGAATGTAGAAGGTCAAAACAAATACCATGAGGTATATTATCCATGGCCTAGCAAGTCTGCCAGTTCACCATGTGGTAATGACTTTAGTTTTGTAATAATACAAAGTTACTATAGTTAACTCTCTTATATAGTCTGTAACTAAGAATGCTCATAAATTTAAGGATTTTTTTGTTTTGTGTGTTCAATATAAAAAAATGCAGCAAGCTGATAGAAACGTTAACATACCGGGCGAAATGCTTAGCAGTATTTCATCTGTCTTTACATTCTGAGTTCAAATTCCAGCAAAGTCAACTTTGCCTTTCATCCCTCCAGGATGGGGTCGATCTAATCAACTGGCCTCCTTCCCCCAAAATTTTGGGCCTTGTGCCTAGAGTAGAAAAGAATATAAAAGAACATTTAGAAATTCAATGATAACTAAAAATGCTGCCTATCCAACAATATAATGGTTTCAAATTTTGGTACAAGGCCAGCAATTTGGTGGGTGGGGAGGTGTAGCCAATTACATCAACCCCAATACTTGGCCAGTACTTTATTTTATTGGCTCCAAAAGGATGAAAAGCTAAGATGACCTTAATGAGATTTGAACTTGAAATGTAAAGCCAAAAGAAATGCCATTAAGCATTTGGTCCAGCACACTAACAATGCTGCCAGTTTGCCACCTTATCTGATTGTATAATAAATAGATAGCGAGTTAGATTGAGAGATATTGTGGGAAGAGTTAGAAAGTAAGAGAGAAATAGAGAGTCAGAGATGAAATCATCTTTATAAATATTAAGTTTCATTGCCAGAAAGCATCTGTATATCTGTATCATTAAATCTACCTCTGTCACTTAGAACTGAAGATAATCTAATAGTATGTGCTATGTTCTGGGTAATTGTTTTAAGTACTTTTATATTTACGAGTAGACATGGATGTTCTTTTGGCACTTCTAGCCTTCACCCAGCAGAACATCCAGGATATGACAGCTGGAAGGAGAGAAAGCTGCACCAGCACTTGGCTTGGGTTCATTTTAACTGAGTAAATTGAAACAAGATGAAATAAATTGCGTTGCTGAATGCACAACATACTAACCCAATCTAGGAATGGAATCCTTGAATTTAGGATCATGAATTCAATACCCTAACCACTGAGTCACATTTATTTCATTATAATCATCATTAAGGTTTTATGTCTGCTTTCATGCTGGTATGGGCTGGGCAGATTGCCACTGTTTAAGTCAGTTCTTACTGGGAGTAAGTGCCCTTCTAGTAGTATTGGAGGACCATATCTTGCCTGTACATTTCATTTTTGGCTGTTTCCATGGTTGGATTCTCATCCTAACATCAGCAAATTAAAGTGTTATAGGTGCACTTTATCATGGTACCAGTGCTAGAGAAGTTGTCATCCTCATCAAGACAGGACTAAAAATTTCTCTTGATGTTGTTTTCTCTGTTTATCCTACAACCACTTTATAAAGTGTACTGGGTGTATTTTATTGTGGCACCATTGCTAGTGAGGTTGTCTTGTACCCTGCAAAACATAAGAGTCCTCCCTGCTCAATGTTATTACTGCTGTAGAGTTATACATATTTATATTAATAATGCTAAATCTTTATAGTCTTGCATCTGTATGGCCACACATCTGGATAGTTCAACATCTTTATTATTTGGCTTATGTTACTTGAGCACTTATCTGTTTCATTACCGGTTGATGACTTCAAAAACAGACAAAATATATTACAAGTCACAGATTCATGCCTTATGAATTTTGATATTAAAAAAGAAAAAAGCAGACTAAAGCTTTTTCATTCTTGTTACATCTGATGGAATTCCTTGAAAAATTCCACTTTAGACTATACCTTTTCATTCTTATTAACATAATTGCCAGGCTGTGTGTAACCATGTGTGTAACCATGTGTGTATTTGAATCTTTGTTTATGTGTACCATAAATATCATCCCTCACAACCATGACCTAGCAGTATGTACAGTGCTGTCATTCATTGTTTTATATGCTTATACAGTCACAAAGGACGTCCATGACCCTAAGATGTTCCTTGCCCAGTAATTGCAGACCTCAATGGTTATTGCATGAAATGAAAACCTTCCTGTCACTACTGGGCATCTTAAAATTTGGAGCCAAGTTAGATCTTTGGTTGGTATGATGGAGCCCTCCATCTGTCTGAGGTGATCATTCATCTATGCATGTATGTGCTAATCTGGGCAAACTTTTTAAAGAAAGACTGACAGTCACCCATGAATGCCAACTGATATTTATATAAGAGAAGCTCTACCAGCTTGGGCCAATACAGCTTGGAATCATTGTCATAGCTGCTACTGTCAGAATGCAAAGAGCTGGAGTTCTTTGTCACAGTTATTCTGTGTGAAGTTTATTTTAAAATATTCACAACAGATAAGGAAACTAGAGTTGCTTTGATTCTATCTCCACCTTATTTCTATTGAAATAATTTGTCTATGTGATTCAGTTAACTTTGAAAATAATCAAAAATTTGGAAAGACTTTGTAAAGCAATTAATTTACTTCATTATAAAGCTGGTGTTTGGAACATAACAGAAAGTCCTTACATGAAGTGATGATGGAAGGTTTCAATTTAAATATCTTGTTTTCCTGTTTTAGTCAGCATGACAAGCATGCTGCGTATACCATTAATTATAGAATTTGTATGGCAGTGTTCTATCAAACCTGAGGTCAATGCTACTTACAGATATATTGTGGATATTGAGGTTAACTCCTTCCAATACAAGTGGTAATAAGAAAATTCAGTTGAGGTTATGTGTAATCTTTTACTTGAAGAAGCCTGAAGGACACCAGTATCAATCAATTAAATTACTCCCAGCATTTGACTGGTATTTTAAATATAAGCACTTTAAACACTTTGTTACTATACTTCTGTTAACATATACTGCTTTTGTTTTATTAAATTTTGCAAATAGTAAAGAATTTAGTAAGTGACTGTCAGTAAGATGGTTTTGAACATAAATTAATATGAGCTTCTAATGGAAGGCTTTAACTTAGATCATTTTAAAACAATGAATCTGTATCGTAGAACTAGGAGTTTCAGTTGGATTGGTATCAAAAGGGTTAAAGTGAAAGACTTTTATATGAAAATACTTAAAGACTGGCTGGTGTCAAAATGGTTAAAATGCTCTCAAACAGAAATGGAGAAATCTCATAATTAGTATAAAAATAAATAATTGGTTTGCTGGGCACAAGTGAAATGTCTAGTAAAATGGCTTTTACAAGGAATATAAGAAAAAAATGGATTGTTGATTTGGTTACCTAGAAACTTACTTGTGTTCTACAGTGCCATGCTTGATTAAGTTCTTCATTAATCACCTCATCAATTCTTATTACTTTTCACACTGATGTTGTTTTCTATACACTAGAAACATCAACCCTGTCTAACATATGGCTTCTATTTTAACTCTACACCTTTTGGCTTTCTTTAACATTATTGTTTTCTCCTTTGATCATATATTTGCAATGTTTTTAAATTCTGGTCATTAAGAATCAATATTTTAACCCTTTGGCAGCCTTTCTGTAATGTTAACTACACAATTTTTAATGTATGCAATTGTCCTGTAGGCTTTAATTCATTCATTCATCTATCATCATCACCACCACCAAAACCACCACCACCATCATCATCATTTAATGTCTATTGTCCATACTGGCATGGGTTAAATCACTTGACCAAATCCAACATGCTGCAGGGCTGCATTGAACTCCAGTGTTAGCTTCAGCATGGTTGACATACTCTCTAAAAATATTTGTACATTATAATAAAATAATTACGGAGATGTACTTGCATGGCAAGTGACCTGATCTGAGATCATGTGCTGAAACGAAAACAATTGCAGTGTGGAAGGTGTTTATAAGCCATTTAAGAAACACAAAAACTGTTAGATTCACTTCAACATTTGAATTTAATTTGCCAAAATATTTTTGTCACTTTGAGACCGTGACCTGTTCACTGACAAAATTCTGTGCTGCATCTGAGAAAGTAACAGTTAGTTCATGATATGTATGTATGTATGTATGTATGTGTGTGTGTGTGTGTGCGTGTGTGTGTGTGTGTATGTATGTATGTATGTGTACATGTATGTGCGTATGCATGCCTATATGCATGTATGTATGTATGTATGTAAGTATGTACTTATGTATGTACGTGAGTATTTATAAGTGTGTAGACCTGTGTGTGTGTATGTGTACATGTGAATGTATGTTTATGTACTGATATGTATCTGTTCAAGTTGTATACAATTGTTACTTTGTTGAAGGTTGTATACACACACACATATACATACATACATATACATATACACATACATATAGACACACACACACACATATGTGTGTGTGTGTGTGCATTTGTCCCTCTCACCACCGTCTAACGGTGAATGGATAAAATACTGTTAATTCTTAAATGCTGTCTTATGATATTTTCACCAAAGACTATAACTTTAATCTTAGTCTTTTATTATAATTCTGTTCACACACAAGGATACTTTATATGAATATGAGTTAACCCTAGTAATTCAAAAATACTTTATTTTATTACCTCTAAAAGGATGAAAGGTAAATTTGATCTCTGCAAGATTTGAACTCACAATGCAAAGGACTGAAACTAAAATATTACAATGCATTTTGTTTGGTGCTCTAACAATTTAAGTTAAACAATAATGCATATTTGAATCATCATCGCAATCCAATAGCTGCTGTTAACCTTTGTCATTGCCTTCACCACCATCTCTTCTTCTTCATCCTTTACCTCCTCTTCCTCACTCATTTTTAAGATGGTGGGGATGTAATATGTGGAAGATTTAGCCACTAATTCTCACAAGTCGATCAACCATATGGAGTCTACCCCACCACCACCACTTCCCGATACTCTCATCACATTGTAAAACTCATAATTTCAATAAAACAACCTAATAATGATTGTAGTATTATACTATTATGTAGAATAAATGGTAATTGATTATTACTTTATTTCTTCATATTGAATATTACACCATTGTTTAGTAAAGTTCACTTGGTCCACCAACATAGTACTCAGTATGGAGCGGGGAAAGACATCACAATATATTGAAGCTTAACTGATAGTTTATTTGCTTCTTTTTTTTTTTCCTAAAGCACTTCTCTTTTCCACTGCTATATTCTCAAAGTCTTCCGTATATAAGCATTGGCCATTTCTGGAGAACGAAAGACAATTACAATATGTTTGAGTCCCAGTGGTCTTAGTTTTAGTCTTTTATTGAGATTCTATTCACATCCAGGCATGGCTGTCTAGTAAGAAGTTTCCTTCCCAGCTATATGATTCTGAGTTCAGTCCCACAGCTTGGCACTTTGGGCATATATATTGTACAATAGTCCCAGGCTGCCAAAGCCTTGTGAGTAGATTTTTGTAGACAAAAACTAAAAGAAGTCCATCATAAACACACACACACACACACATTATTATTATTAAGATGGTGAGCTAGCAGAATCATTAGCATGCTGGACAAAATGCTTAGCAACATTTCATCTGTCTTTACATTCTAAATTCAAATTCTGCTGAGATCAACTTTGCTTTTCAGCCTTCCAGGGTCAATAAAATAAGTACCAGTTGCGAACTCGGGTTGATTTAAGCAAATTACCCCTCCCCCAAAATTTCTGTTCTTGTACCAAAATTTGAAATAATAATAATAATTATTATCATTATCATTATAATCATTATTATTATTAGTCAACTATGTTAAACATAAATATATCTATATATTCTTCTGAATTGTTGTGTTCAATCCCACTGTGTGTCACTCTGGGCCAGTATCTTGTACTATAGCCCTTGGACAACCAATGCCCTCTAAGTGAATTTGGGAGATGGAATCTGTATGGAAGCCCTTTGTACACGTACATAAATGCTTAAATAAATACATAAATAAAGGCTACAACTTTAAGGCTGAAACATATAGAATAATAGAACAATATATATATTTATGCCCCAATATCTTAGTAGTTTGGCAATAGAGAGCAATAAGCACCAAATGTAAAAATATTAGTACTGGGGTTGATTTGGTTGACTAAAACCCTTCAAAGAAGTGCCCCCACCATGGTTGCAATCCAATAGCCGAAAAGATTAGAAAGAAAATGACAAAATAATAAATAGCTTCTAATTTAAGTATAAGAACAGCAATTTTGATGTTATCTTCTATTAATGTATTCATAAAATTCTACAAAAACAGCTGTCATAAATTTTAAATACCATTTATGTTTAGTTTTTATACCTATGCCACATCAAGGTTTAAATTAGATTTGCTATTTGCATATGTACACTATCCTACCAACACTTGAGGCCTTCAATGTTGTTTATCTCAGTGTGAGCTCTATGTTATTATACCTAGACATTTTTTGCATCCTATATGTTGATGTGCCTAAATTCTAATGAATCCTTACAACTAAATTATATAATTATATACATACATACACACACACACATATAAATATATAGTATAATGTAATTATATATATATATATATATATATATTTATATATATATATATATATATATATATATATATATGTAAGGCAGATGTTAAACGATGATGGTATATATTATATATATTATAATATAGTTATATATATCTCATATATATAATACATGCACACACACACATATACACACATTTATACACATATATACACATACATTCATTCATATGTGTGTGTGTGTGTGTATGTGTGTGTCTGTCTGTGTGTTTGTGTGTATAATGATATAGATACATTGTAAAGTATATTAATATTTAATGAGCTGTCTGTGAAATATCTTTGTTTTCTTTTATGAACCAAGAAACTGTTAAGGGGAAAATCTTATTTGAGCTTCTTCTTTCAGTATTTTGATTGAATGTTTTCAGCATCTTCTTTTGCTCATAACTACATTAGCATCAGCCTTATCTACTGGAAGGATTATGGAACTGCTATCCTATTAAAGGGTTTGCTTTGGATTATCTATTTCTCTTGAAGTGCTAAAGGTTTGCAGATGCGTATATATGTAAGTGTGTCTGTGTTAGTATATATGTGCATACGTGTGTGTGTGCTGTATATGTTTTTTGTATGTATTTGAGGTTTGTGTGCTTATGTAAAGTCATGGCATAGTGGTTAAGATATCTGCTTCACAATCATGCAGTTCCAGGTTCAATCCCATAGCATGGCAGTCTAGAGAAATGTTTTTACCATAAACTCAGATTGACTGTAGCCTTGTGACTGAAATTGGAAAAATGGAAACTATGTTGGAATCTGGGCAGATGGATTTTCAAAAAACAAAGGCCAAATGGCCCATAGACTCATATATATGGTATAATCAATAGAGCAAACAGTTTGCTATCCAAATTTTACCATATGGAATGATATAGAAAAATTCAAAATTTAGCATTCTTGATATAATGTCACAGTCTTTTCTAGGAGAAAATTCTGTACACTTCACAAACAAATATTGATTTCAAATGTTGGTGCAAGACCAGCAATTTCTAGGCGGGTAAAATGATTACATCAACACCAGTAATCACCTGATAATTATTTTATTGACCCCCAAAAGTGAATGAAAGGTACAGTCAAGCTTGATAGAATTTGAACTCAGAATGTAAAGACAGATGCAATGCCACTAGGTGTTATGTCTGGCATGCTAAAGGTTCTGGCAAGTCACCGCCTTACTCCAGAAAGAAACTATGTTTTCAAATTTTGGCACAAGGCCAACAATTTTAAGGTAAGATGTAAGTCAATTACATTGACCCCAGTACTCAACTGGTACTTATTTTATCGACCCCCCACCCACCCACTAAATGGATGAAAGGCAAAGTTGGCCTCGGCAGAATTTGAACTCAGAATGTAAAGGACGGATGAAATATCACTAAGCGTTTTGTCTGGCATGCTAACTATTCTGCCTGCTTGCTGTCCTTCACTCCACGAAAGAAATATTGATTTCAAATATTCATACAAGGCTAGCAAGTCTGGGGGAGGGGGTGTTTCAGTCATTTGACTGCAGCCATGCTGGAGCACCGCCTTTAGTTGAGCAAATCGACCCCAGAACTTCTTCTTTGTAAGCCTAGTGCTTATTCTATTGGTCTCTTTTGCCGAACTGCTAAGTTACGGGGACGTAAACACACCAGCATCAGTTGTCAAGCAATGTTGTGGGGGGGACAAACACACATATATATATACATATACATATATACGATGGGCTTCTTTCAGTTTCTGTCTACCAAATCTACTCACAAGGATTTTGTGGGCCTGAGGCTATAGTAGAAGACACTTGCCCAAGTTGCCACGCAGTGGAACTGAATCCGGAACCATGTAGTTGGTAAGCAAGCTACTTAACACACAGCCACTCTTGCATTTAAGTTATTGAGAATATGGAGGGAATGCCTGTGCAACATGGGTGGAACAAGTACTATACATGGTATGTTTATTTGAAAGCAAAAACTTTTTTACTGATGTTTACATTCTTGATCTTTTCAATCATTGGATTTTATTTGTTTTTATCTCACACGCATACAAATACACTCTCTTTCTCTCTCTCTCACACACACACACACTACTTCTCCAGCCATCTCTCTGTCTATCTATCCATCTATCAGTCTGTCCATCCATCCATCTGTCCATCCATCCATCCATCAGTCTGTCGATCTATCCGTCCGTCCATCTATCTATGTATCTATCTATCTATGTATGTATCTATCTATCTATCTATCTATCCAGCCATCTATCAGTCTATCTATTTATCCGTCTATCTCTCTGTGTATCTATCCGTCTATCTATCTGTCTGTCTGTCTATCCGTCTATCTATCTATCTGTCAATTTATCCGTCTATCTATCTGTTTGTCTATCTGTCTATGTATCCATCTATCTATCTATCTATCCATCTATCTATTTGTTTGTCTATCCTTCTATCTATCCATCTATGTATCCATCTATCTTTCTATATATCCGTCTATCTCTCCATCTATCTATCTGTCTGTCTGATTGATTTTCCATCCCTCTGCCACTCATTCTCATACACACCAAGATAACTGTAACAATGATTAATTCATTTGACCAAAACTATATACCCCTACAATGCTAACCACATGTAATATATAAATCCTGAGAAATCAAAGCTGTCATCCACTGACTGACTTCACCTTTTCTTCTGCCTGTCCCTGCTGAAGTTACCATCACTAGAGATTTTGATTTAAAGTTTTCCCTCATAGCAGAGAGCCACTGAACTTGTTAAACTTGCACAGATTCTCAAGCGGGTATTAACATCATTAGCATTGGGTTTATGATAGATTTTCAACCTTCAACAAAATGATAGATCATCTAATCAGCTTATGGTAAGAATAAAGATTTGAGTGTCTTTACAAGATCTAATATAGAAGATTGGATATACATTTTCTTTTCCAAGTAATCAATCACTAAGGGATTTTAATAATTATTGTGTCCCTACTCTTATAGAGAGTGAATGAAAGGGTCAACATAATTAAAGGATTGGAGAAATTTCAATCATGGGAGTACAACAAAATTCTATACATTTATTTTGTTTAAGAAAATTCCAAAAAATTCAACATTTTCAAAATTCAAAATAATAATAAATAGATAAATAGAAACATTTTTTAAATAAAGATTTTTATGAAATATCAATTTTCCTGTTCTAGAACTTTTAATCAATATTATATATTTTTACATTTGATTTTTTTTTCATAAGGGTGGATACTTTATCATTAACTCTTTTAGGATGTTCAACTGTCAAAGGATTTATTTTTTTTTTTTTTTTTGGAAAGGTTTAAAGAGCCATATTTATAAAATAAATACCATGTGTCTAAATGACAGCAAAACGTAATTTTTTTAATAGTACAGGAGTAAAGGTGAAATACAAAGAAAGTGTGAGTCAATAGAATTAGATACATCCTTAATATATTCCTTGTGTATATGCATATATGTGTGTGCATGTATAAAGGACACACACATGCATGTATGCATGTATGTACAAACATTTATATGTAAATATATTTATATATTATAAATATATATATATATATGTACATATATATGTATATTTGTGTGTATGTAGGTATGAATGTATGTATGCATGCATTCGCATACATACATGCATGTCTGTATGTTCATATGCGTATGTGAATATAAATTTAATGCAACTGGTTGCTGCCAGAGATGACAAGTCTGTCAGTTAAGCCAAGTATTAAAACTGAGTATAATTACTCTTTGTTCTAATATATTTTAGCTGCCATTTTATAATTCTTGAAAGGCTTAAAGCAGTGTTAAGCTATGGCAAATACCTGAACTTTAGCTTCCTTTATTAAGTACATGAGTGATCGAACGTCTGTCCTGTATGATGACAGTCTGTCCTACATGATGACAATCTGTGTCCTGTTTAGATAGAAAGCTATAAGTTTGTCCCCAAACATTTGTTGAAACCAGCAAAAACATAAGCAGGTTATTATTAGTTCTGGTATCCTGACCACCACCATTGAATGGCATTTACATGTGAATTGTAAATACATGTGAATGGCGAATACATGTCAGTAATGAATACATGGGAAAAGTAAATACATTAGAAGTATAAATTCACATGAATTGTAAATAGATCATCATCATCATCATCATCATCATCATCATCATCATCAACATTTAATGTTTGTTTTCCAAGCTGGCATGGGTTGGATGGCTTGACAGTAACTGGCAAGGCCAGAGGCCATACCAGGATCCATAGTCTGTTTTGGCTTGGTTTCTATGACTGCATGCCCCTCCTAATGCTAACCACTTTATAGAGTGTAGTAGGTACTTTTTACATGGCAGCAGCACCCACACCAATGCTTTTTGCATGGCACCTTGGTTTTAGGATCTCAATTCACATGTGGTGGGCAAGCCTTCATAAGTACAGCAATGCACCACATATCTCAGTCTCCTCTGTCATATCCTTCGTAAGGTTCAGCATTTTGAGATCAGCCTTCAATATTTTGTCCCATGTCTTCCTGGGT
>NC_142941.1:36578707-36596207 GCF_046866305.1 Octopus bimaculoides | reverse complement strand
CGATCCTGGTTAGCTAATACTACCACAAAGTCTCAGTTCTTGTTTGGAGCAATTTTATCTCATACTTCAAACCAGTAGGATCTCAAGCTCAAATTCATGGCCTCTACATCAGACCATAGCTGAGTGGAGAGAACATGCTGAGGCCTTCATCTTGCAGTGGAGTGAATATGAGCAACCTAATCCAATCCGATACCTCTAATACTTTTGTGAAAGGTATGACTGTCATAGACCTACACCTCAAGCGCTGATCCTTTTCAAGCAAATCTATAATCAAAGATATTCCAATCATGAATATAATTTCTTTTTTGAAGAATCTACTCACTAGATTGTTTAATGTGTTCTTCTCAACTTTAGGACAACTAGGTGTAAGTTGAATGAGATTTGACTGCTTTTTCAAGCAGGTCAAGCAATCATGTAAAGGCTTCTTTGCCAGCTGAAGGTTTTATAATTTGTGGAATTTGCTTGTTGTCCATCATTACTGAAAAAAGTATTTCCTAGAAAGTTTACAGAAACATGTTCAGCAAATGTGGATTATTATTAATTTGGTATCAAAGTTCTTCAAGTAATGAGAATGTGAGAATAGATGCTTGGGTAGTGTTGAGGTACAAGACTCATGCCACCTGGTTTAGCAACACTGCATGATCCTAGGGTACCTTAAGCAAAATCCACTCTGCTGTTAGCAGTCAAGCCAGATCTCTAGTCTGACAACAACTAGCTCTCTTCCTTCTCTCAAGTTCAAAAACCCTGAAAAGAAGGCCAGAAATACCACCTCCCTCTCTAAGCAAATCATTAAAAAACACTTTATATTGTAAATATAAAGTGTTTGACAGCATGTTAAACACCCTGATTGGAGCCCTCCTTTCTTATGATTGATTAATTAACTGTCATCAACAAAATCTCTCATATAACCTTTTATTAGAGTTTGGTTTCACTATAAAGAATTAAATATTAAAGATTACTGACATTGCGATGATAGACACACTTACTTGTCTTGATTTTAGTATTATAGATTTCTTTACCTAAAGTTTATGGAGTTTTGTTCATTACTACGAAAAATAAAAGTATAAATAGCATTCAGGCAACAACAGATTCCTGTTCAATTCCAGGAATACTTGTGAAGCTGAGAGCCTATGTCTGGGAAGCTAGGAACTTAATCATATCATTATTCAATTGTCTTGACCAATTGAGGAGAATAAAATCCAGAATCCAAGAAAACTGGTAGCTGTCAACATCTTTTATCTTTTATTCTTTTACTTGTTTCTGTCATTAGACAGTAGCCATGCTGGGGCACTTCCTCAGAAAATTTTTTAGTCAAATGAATTGATGTCAGTATTTATTTAGTTTAAGCCTGGTATTTATTCCATTGGTCTCTTTGGCTGAACAGATAAGTTACAAAGATGTGAACATACCAGCACCAGTTATCAAGTGGTGGTGGTGGAGGAGAAACACAGATACAAACGTGCACATGCACACACACACACACACACACACTCACACATATATGATGGGCGTCCATCAGTCTCCACCTACAAAATCCACCCACAAGGCTTTGGTCAGCCTGTAGCTATAGTAGAAGACACTTGCACAAGGTGCCACACAGTGAGACTGAACCCAGAACCTTGTGGTTGGGAAGTAAGCATGTCTGCAAAATTAATCCGTAAAAGTTAGTATATGAAAAAGTTCAAGTTAATTGGTTGTGATGAGTGAAAAATCACAAAGAGAAATTTCAAAGAGATTTGTTCTTTGGAGAGATTAAAAACTTTATTGATTCTAAACAATCCTGCATTAGCCTGTAATTTTTTCCTTCTTTGAAGAAGGATAAAAATCCAAAACAGAACTTTTACACTTAGTAGAAAAATAATTATGAATATGACTGAGATTTTCTATTTTTACAACAGTTTTCCAAAAAAAAAAAAAATTAATAATTCTGCTCAGGCAATAAAATTTTAAGTGATGAAAAACCTTTTGACAAGTCAAGTCCACATACACAGCTATTTGATTTTAATAAAAACAGAACACTCTGTGGAATGGTTGGTGTTAGGAAGGGCATCCAGCCATAGAAGCCATGCTAGAACAGACAATGGAGCCTGGTGCAACCCCTGGCCTTACCAGCTCTGGTCAAACCATCCAACCCATGCTAGCATGGAAAACAGACATCAATGATGATGATGATGATGGTGATAGTAGTAATTCTTCTGAAGTTGCTTCAATAATCAAGATTATTAAATTCAAAAAAGAAATAGGTGCAGCTTAAGATCTCTTCAGGTTTGTTTTACAGCTACATTGCTTCAGAATCAGTCTTACTGAGTGGATTCTTGGCTAATTTTCCTACCATACTCCTTCAAGCTTAGCCGTTTACCTAGCTTAGCACTGCAACAAGGAGCTTAGTTACCTTAAACAGAGCCCACTCTATGTGTGAGCTGATTTGAAGACAACTTCAACCATTATAGAGCCCCTGAAAAGGGTCAAGCATGTTGTCTCTCTTCATCTAACTCATCAGCAAGTCAAGCCAATCAAGCAACTTGTGCTATCATGATAGCCTTTTCCTAGCAAAATAATGCTCAAAGTGGATTGTTTTCCTTATGTAAGTGACTATGTGATGTGAGGTGAGGAGAATGGCTCCTTAGTAGGTCACACAGTCTTTACAATAAATATAAATTGAATTGGACATATAAGTGCCAGAGAGAAAAAAGAGACACAACCGAGTAGAATGGTTAAGAGAAGATTTATTGATATGTTAACATGTGTGCCTGGGTGTGTGTCATGTATACAGAATAATAGACAGGCTGTCATGAGAACAAAGTGTATGTGTGCGGGTAAGCATAGATGTATGCATGTGTATTAAGTACATATAAGGATAGCAATGAAGAAAACAGTGGAAGAGTCTATAGCCATCGAAATGAGAAGTTCATAGACACAAGAGTTGTGTACGTAAAGAGATGATGTTGACAATGTTGAAAAGATGATGGTGATGGCGATGGAGGTTGCTGAAAGCTGTTGGACGAAGTTGGTAAGTTTCGACGTGGCTGCTGTGGTGTTGTCACTGGAACTGGCCGTGTCTTGTGTGGTCAGTGGCTAGACCTCAAAAGGACTGGAATCAAAGACCCATAATGAGGCAAAAGCTGGATTTTTATAAGGAACAGTAGGCTCAAAAAGGGTTTGAAATAGGTTGTTCATGTGATGCTATCTAAAGTCTCTGACTGGCTCTCTGCAGTCAGTTGGCACAACAGAATGGAAGACAAATTACACCAATACCAACCAATTGGAATTGTAGACACAATGAGATACAAACAGCGGCTGAAGGCTAGCTTTTACCTGCTATGTTTGAATGTACGTATATATAGAGTCTACGCTACACTTACCCTTGAAGAATCCTCCTGATGGGACTCCAGTCTGTCACAAAGTTATCCCACCTCTACTGATGCTCCTGGTACTTATTTTCATACGAGTACACTGTAGTAATGTGACATGAAATGCTTTGCTCTAGGATATATCATACTGCTTTGTCTGGGAATTGAAACCTGATCTTATAATTGTGAAACCAACATCTTAACCACTGGACCATATCCCTTTTGCTTTGCAACCACATGATTTCAGTTTCAGTCCCACCATGTAGCACCATAGGCAAATGTCTTTAGCTATAACCCTGTACTGATCAATGCTTTGTGAGTAAATTTAGTCAGAAACTGTGTGGAAACTTGTCATATATACATATGTGGATGCGTGTGTACTTGTGTGTATGTGCATGTATTTATATATGTATGGGAATGTGCATGTGTGTCGTTTTCTTTATGAGTGTCCATCTCCCCACTCCACTTGACAACTGTTGGTTTGTTTACATCCTCATAATGTAGTCGTTTGGCAAAAGAGAAACCAATAGAATAAGTACCAGACTTAAAATTAGTACTGGACTCAATTTGTTTGACTAAACCCTTCAAGGTGGTACTCCAGTATGGCCACAGCCCAATGAATGAAACGAGTAAAAGGCAAAAAAATAAAACTATTTTCTATCTTTATTTAAGCTTTTTATTTTTATGTACCATGTGATCTGTCTTGAAGCTTCATATTTTACATATTTATATATATATTTTATATATACATATATATTTATATATATTCATATATATTTATATATAGATTATATATATATTTTATGTATTCATATATACTTATATATATTTTATATATTCATATATATTTATATTTATTCTATATATATTTTTATATTTATATATATTTTTCATATTTATATATATTTATATAGTTATATGTATTTTATGTTTTCATATATATTTTTATATATTTTATATATTTATATATATTACTTCAGTATAGTCTGATACAGATTTAGTGTACTTCCTCTAAACTGGACATTAGTCACCATAATCCTCCAGAGTCATACTGATCAATATTCTACTTTAGAATATAATGTGATGTTAATGGCCTTTACATTAAGGTACCCATCTGTGGTCACATGGTCATAATGATTAACACTTAGTGCACTATAACCAGTGTAGTTGTTACTATTGTTTTTTTATGTTTTTTTTCGCTTCAGATTTAACACTGATTGAGCAGTACTATGATAAAAAACGCATTCTCATGGGGTTTAAGACTATATAATCTACTATACTCTTCTACTTTTTAAGATGACAAGGTGTGATTTGAGGGAGATTTGACAGCTATTTCTAGCAGATTGAATGACCATGTAGCGTTTCCTTCATGGGCTGAAAATGGTTGTGCTAGGCACATAACTTAGTTTGCCTCTGTCTGATAGACAAACAAGTTACACATCTACTGCATACCTTTAGTAAAACGTAACAATTTGCATTTACAAAATTGTATGAAAACCCGTGCTCTAATATCAGTTAGAATATAATTATCATCATGGTTTTAATGTTTACTTTTTGATGCTTGCATGTATCAGATGGACACTAGCATACCAAAAGTGAGGTGGAGGGGGAAGTCTGCCGCAAACAGCACTTTTATGGGGGTGGCACTACTTTTGGGTCCACTGTAAGCAATATGTAATTTTTGTTGGGGCCCAAGGGTGGCAAACTGAAGGGCTGACCCAGTCAGCACACTCTAGCTATGCTAGTGCAGACAGAATTTGTCGAGGCAGATTTTCTACAGCCAAATGCCCTTCCTGTTTCCAACCCTCAGTTATATTTGCCAAAGAAAATAAATTTTTCTCTTAGATAAGTGTAAAGACAAAAGATATGTGTGTGTGTATGTGTGGTACGTAATAACTTTGTCTGTTCATGGGTCATGTATTTCTTTTCTTGAGGGAAAATCAAAGTGGAGCTTGGTGCAAACAATGACTCAGAAACCCTGCTTCAATGATTCTGTGAATCTAACTCTTTTCAGCTTTTACTCCAACACTATGCAAATCTCTAAATATATCAAATGACAATACATCCATGAAACTGCATCAGTGAGTAAGTCATAGATGTACCATGAAACATTTGGTAGTTTATAGTGTATAAAATTTCAAAAATGCAACAAAAATGAATGTAACTGTCTATTTGTGTATTAAATGTCTGTCATGACACTTTCATGATGTAATTGTCTCAGTTAGAAAACACACAATCTCAGATGAATCATTGGTTATATAGCAATCTCAAGGTCCCACATTGAATCCCACTACATAGGGTGCTGCCCCAAAAAGTAGTCCAGGTTCCGTAGTATAGTGTAAATGCAAACATAAATTTACACACAGAAAAGCACCAACCTTTCGTTTTGCAAGCATCACTGTGTTATTTCAACTGAAAAAGTAGGCTTTTAATTGTTGTATACATGTGAAATGATAAGGCTCCAACTTTAGACTTGGTCAAAATAACACAATGATGCTTGCAAACAAAAGGCTAAGTTCTTTTACATAAATGTAAATTTGTTCCTGTTGTAATGAACGACCGTGCGAACCAAAGGAGAATGGCGACATGCAGAAGAAACTCCTTTAAACGCGTCACACGGTCGAACACAATAACAAGTAATATAACATGAAAAGGCTCACCGGAAATGCAGAAAAACTCTCTCTCACGTGACCTTATCTGAAGGCCACGATTGGACTGTATGCACCCTGGCGCGAAACAGAACTGGTGACAATTGCCGCACAAATAAGAACCAATCAGGGTGGCGGACACACAAGAGTCCAAGCCGCTTCGTTGTCATTTGTAATTAAATACCGGAGAGAGAGGTTTCACTACACTGTATTTACACTATGTTACAAAACCTGGGCTACTTTTTCATTCACCATCCTGTACAATAGCCTTGGATCGACAAGTCTTATGAGGGAAATTGGGGAAATGGAACATGTATGGAAGTGCTTCATATCAGAGTGTACTTATAATTCAAAAGTATAGCCTTGTCACAAATTCTGTGTTTCTGAGTAATTCTTATTTTAGCTCTTTAGCATTAAAATTTTTGTGTCAAATGTAATGCTTATTTATTCACGTTGTTTGAAATTTGTCATGCATTATTTCATAGCTTTGAGATTTTGATGATGTGATTGTTTATTTTTAGAGTAACATTGTAGAGTAGGTATGAGAGGTTGGACTGGCCAGTCTTAACATAAAACAGGTTGGATATTTAAGCTAGATATGGTTGGTTTAAATGTAAAGACATGTCCGTGGAATAATCAGCCACTTACAAATTAATTTAATGAGCAGATAGTTTTGTTGGTCAAATAAATGAGTGACCATGCTAGGGCACTGCCGTAAAGGATTTAATCAAACAAATTGACCAGGGTACTTATTTTCTAAGTTTGGTATTTATTGTAGCAGTCTCTTTTTACCAAATCACTAAGTTATGGGGATGCAAACAAACGAACACCAGTTGTCAAGCAGTAGTGGGGGACAAACAAATGCACAAACACATGTATATAGACATACACTATGGGCTCCTTTCAGTGTTTATTCACATACACATACACTATGGACTTCTTTACCAAATCCATTCACAAGGCTTTAGCCGGACCAGAACTATGATAAACACTTGCCCAAGGTGTCATGTTAAGGAACTGAAACTGAGCCCACATGATTGAGACACAATCTTCTTAATTAAATAGCCATCCCTGTGTCTACATTATATTAACAATCAAATAAAAGAATAAAAAGGAATGGTAGACATATCGTCATGATTTTGTCTAGTATTTAGAATATTTGCTGCAATTTTTTCCCTTGAATTCTTACGTCATAGTAACCAAGAAATATTAGCCACAAATTAAAGATTTTAAATGATTTATAATTGCAAAGTGGAATTTATATATTCATTGTTTTTATTTCTTTTTAAGAAAACACTTAAATTACTTTTTAATTTAAAGATTCTTCATCAAAAGGTGCACTGTTAAATTTGATTCCCCTGCGATTGTCTGCAATTCCATTATGCACACGCAAAAGCACAAACACACACATGCATGCACACACACAGAGAAAGCATACACATACACGAACAAACACATACACATGAAATACATACTCGCATACACACACTCCAAAACACATACACAGAAGTAAACATATAAAAAGAGAGACAAATTTGTATAGTTTTGGTTAATTAATGGCTAAAAGTTTTTTTTTATTGATTATCTATAAATTGTCGACATTTGTAAATAACAATTCAATGCCCAGCCCACTCCAACCCACCAAATACCAATGCACTCTGTAACACCAAAAACTTTGTCATTTCTGCTTTTATGCTTAACACAAATACGCACACAGAGATGTACATGCATTTGTGTATACATACACGTGAGAGATACTCAGGGTAGATAGTAAGCATTAATAAAGTAAAATGTTTGCAAATATGAATTGGCTGTGTGATTAAGAAATTCACTTTGCAACAACATGGTTTCGGGTTCAATACCATTGGGTGTCACCTTGGCCAAGTATCTTTTACTCACCTCAGGCTAGCCAATGACTTGTGAGTGAATTTAGTAGATGTAAACTGTCTGGAAGCTCATCACACACACATATATTCTTTTATTCTTTTACATGTTTCAGTCATTTGACTGTGGCCATGCCGGAGCACTGCCTTAAAAGGTTTTAGTCAAAGAAATCATCCCAGAACTTGTTCTTTGTGAGTCTGGTCTTTATTCTATCAACCTCTTTTGCTGAACCATTAAGTTACAGGGACATAACCACCCCAGCATCGGTTGCCAAGTGATGGGAGGAGGTACAAACACAGACACACCACTTACATACATACATACATACATACATACATACAAACATACATACATACATATATATATATATATATATATATATATATATATATATATATATATATATATATATATATATATATATATATATATTCTAAAAGAATGTAAGCGAGTCCTAGCAAGACCACTGCAGTCCCTCTTTCAGAACTTCCTTGCAACTGGCAAACTTCCAAGAAAACTGAAGGAGGGTAAAATATGCCTTATTCTTAAAAGAGGTAGCAGAGCGGAGGCCAAGAACTACAGACCTATCTCTCTGACCTTGCGCATCAGCAAGGTCATGGAACGAATAGTCGGAAGAAAACTAATCGCCTTCCTTGAAGAAAATGACTTGCTGCCTGACACCCAACATGGTTTCCGACCAGGAAGAAGCTGCCTGACTCAACTCTTACAACACTATGACTGGGTGCTGAAACAGCTGCTCAACCACTCTAATGTGGAAGTGATATATCTCAACTTTGCAAAGGCCTTTGATAAAGCCAATCATGGAATGATATGTCACAAACTGCGTGATCTCGGCATAGTTGGAAAATTGGGAGAATGGTTTCATGACTTTCTGAAGGATACAAATCAGGTGGTAGTAGCCAAGGGGGCCACCTCCAATGACACGCAAATAGTGAGCGGTGTTCCGCAATGCACTGTTTTGGGACCACTACTGTTCATAATGGCCCTCTCAGACATGCCCTCAGCCACACAGAGAGCCACGATCACAAGTTATGCAGATGATACAAAAGTCTCACAGGTAATACAGAACCCTGAAGACACTATGCACCTGCAATGTGAGCTGGATGAAATATACAAGTGGGCTGAAAAGAATAACATGCAGTTTAATGCTGAAAAGTTTCAAGCCTTGTGCTATCAGTATGCAAAATTAAATGCAATACCCATTAAATACACTGGACCTGGAGGGATTGCAATCCCAGAGGCACAGTCAGTGCTAGAACTGGGCATTTACATGAGTAATGATGCATCCTTTTATGTGCAGGTTGCTAAATTGGTAATGAAATGTAGGCGGCTGACCAGATGGATTCTTAGAACTTTTAGAACAAGAGATCAGGAAACCATGATGGTCCTCTGGAGGACACTTGTCCTAAGCCACTTTGACTATTGCTCTCAGCTATGGTCACCAACCAGTGTCAAATTGATCTCAGAACTTGAGGCAATCCAACAAAGCTACACAAAGAAGATAGCTTCCATGCAGCATATAAGCTATTAGAAAAAACTCAAGAGATTAAGACTCTATTTCTTAGAGCATAGGCAAGAAAGATATACCATAATATACATCTGGAAAATCCTGGAAGGACTTGTCCTAAACTTTGGCATCGAGAGTTACACAAATACTAGAACTGGGCGCCACTGCATAGTGCCAAGGACTCCAAATTTGCCGTCAAGATGTAGGACAAGATACTGCAAAAGCCTGGGCTTCAGAGGTCCACAGCTCTTCAATATCCTCCCAAAGGACCTGAGAGACTTGCATGGGGTGGATGTAGGTGTCTTCAAAATAAAGCTGGACCTCTTCCTATCAAGTGTCCCAGATGAACCAACTTTGCAACAGGTGAAGATGAGGGCAGCTGCATCAAATTCTCTCATACACCAAATGTCAATTCCTAAAAAGCATTCATGAAGTAAAATTATGTAGCAACACCATTTGTGAGGCAACAGTCAAACATTGGTTGTTTCCCTTGCATGAAGCTGGCGTTTTCGATTGGAGCAAAGTGATAATATGCAAATGAGAATGGGAAGAAGTGTCGATATTGGGGAGGGGGTGATATAGTGAAGGAGAGGGTGTAGGAAGGACGATCGAACTATAAGGAAAATATATAAGTTAATTAAAAAAAAAAAAAAAAGGGAGAATTCGTTTATCTTTTATTCTTTATTTATTTCTGTCATTGGATGGCAACATTGCTAAAGCACAGCCTTGATAGGTTTAGTCAAATAAATCAACTCCAGCACTGAATTTATTTCGAATCTGATGCTTATTTTGTCGGTCTTTTTTCACCAAACCGCTATGTTATGGGGATGTAAACAAACCAACACCGGTTGTTAAGTGGTGGGAGGTGAACAAACATAGAATCAAAGACATACATATACACACACCTTCTTCTCCTTCTCCTCCTCATCACCCCTCCCCTCCTCCTCCTCTTTCACCTCCTCCACCTTCTTCTTCTTCTTCTTTATGCCCCCACTACATGAGCTCTACTCATCCCATAACCATATTTTTATTTACTTTTTGTTTCCACCCGATATAAGTAAAAAAAAACAGTGTCTGGAAGACATACAATGTGACAGCACACCTTTGATGCAAGTCTGATGAAGTGTCACTCTAATATCTAACACCACAAACATTATGCAAATTTTCACTTCGAATTTTTTGTGTAAACTGGTGTTGCAGTCAGAGTTGATACAGAGACAACTGGAACAAATCATTGAAGATATGTTAAAGGATTTCTTTGTTGTCTTATCTGGATTACATGTTATTCTTGTAAAGCATGAGATGTTTTGGAAGAATAACATGTAATAACCTAATGATATGTCTTTTTTACTCCTCTGAGGACATGTTGCCCAATAAAATGTTTTAATAATTGGAATTTAATTTCGTTTTGGCGAGGGCAAAATTGAAACATCTGTAAATGAGCATGTTGAATTTTCGCAGCTAACAAATTATATTAACGCTACTTCTATTTTCTGGATTTTAATTTGAACATTTATAAACCAAGATATATACTTAAACCTATTATTTTAGGAATATTATTATTCACAACAAAATAATAGATAACAAACCAGTAATTCATTGGATATTTTCTATCCCTTAAGGTGGTTATTTCAACCTCTATTTATATGTGTGTGTGTGTGTGTGTGTGTGTGTGTGTTTGTCCCCCCCTCCAACATCGCTTGACAACCGATGCTGGTGTGTTTACGTCCCCGTAACTTAGCGGTTCGGCAAAAATAACCGATGGAATAAGTACTAGGCTTACAAAGAATAAGTCCTGGGGTTGATTTGCTCAACTGAAGGCGGTGCTCCAGCATGGCAGCAGTCAAATGACTGAAACAAGAGAGAGTAATACATTTCAATGCTTCAAAAAAAAAATGTTTGTTTACATATGACGTAATCTATATGTATGTATGTATGTATGTACTTGTGTGTCTGTATTTTTACCCTCACTTGACAACCGATGTGGGTTGTGTTTACGTCCTCATAAATTAGCAGTTCAGCAAAAGTGACCAACAGAATAAGTACTAGGCTTACAAAGAATAAGTTTTGGGGTCGATTTGTTCGACTAAAAGCAGTGCTCCAGCATGGCCACATTCAAATGACTGAAACAAGTAAAAGAAAAAAAGAATATACGACAGATTTCATACATATATACAAGCATGTATAACTGACTTGATCACAGTTTCCTTCTACAAAATTCGCTCACAAGGCATTTGTCGATTCAAGGCTATAATAGAAGACATTTGCCCAAGTTGCCAAGCAATGTGACTGAACTGGAAACCTTGTGGTTGCAAAGGAGGATTTAAATCATATTATGCAGTTTCACTTCTTTATTTATTTAATTATTGTTATATTTCGGGGTGGTCATTTTCCCCTTACCAAATAAACACACTTGTTTATTACATTTATATTTATTTATTTATATATTTTTTTTTTCTACTCACTCTTCGTTCCAACATCAACATTTCCTTCATATCGACTCTACTCCTTCTCATTCTCAAATCCCTAACACCATTTTTACTTTGCTCCTGATTTCGTAATGTTTTCTCCCAAAAATGCGATTTTTATAGCGCAGGGGAAATAATCCATCTCTGGAATGTTCCACCCTCAAATTGAATGGAGTACTTCCCCTTGCATATACTCCTAAGCAAAACCACTTATCATGCACAAGTTGTCCCTTCATAGGAATGCAGCTGAGACAATATCGTTGATTCTGATGAAATTCAAAATAACAATACTCAAAGCTATCTACCTATCTATCTATATATTGATCGATCGATCCGTCTGTTTGTTTGTCTATCTGTCTCTGTCTCTCTGTCTGTCTCTCTGTCTGTCTCGCTCGCTCTCTCTCTCTCTCTCTCTCTCTCTCTCTCTCTCTCTCTCTCTCCATACATACATATCACAAAGGTGGAGGAAATATCGTAGACATCTGGATATTGTAGACGTAACTCATCGTGCGCGCGCGTCTGTGTGTATGTGTGTCCGATTGCGAATTTAATCATGCAACGCCGGTGCCTGTCTTTCAGGCAAGTGGCTTTCAGTGTTGAATTCTTGCAACTGCTATCTTCAATGAAATAGCTGCACAAACATTGTCACGCAAAATACAAGACCTCGTTTTTTTTTTGTTTTTTTTTCCTTTTACGCCGCTCTATGTAATGGAAAACCGTTTTCCATTTTCTCATTCATTTGTTTTGCAAGGGAGAGAAGCTATTGGAAAATTTTATTTTTTCTTCCTTCCCTTGGTAGTTAAAAAAATATGTCTATATATGGAGTGGCCGTGTAGTAAGAAGCTTGCTTCCCAACCACATGGTTCCGGGTTCAGTCCCACCTGCATGTGTCTTCTACTATACCCTCAGGCCGACCAAAGCCTTGTGAGTGGATTTGGTAGACGGAAACTGAAAGAAGCTCATCGTATATATTTTATACATATATATATATATATATAGAGTTATTAATATTTCTAAGTCTCTCTAAAGGAGACTACGGCAGCGGTACTGGAAATTAATAGTTATCGCCAAGCCAACATGGCAGTCCCAAAATTAGGACGAAAGCTGCCGTGAATTAGCCGTGATGGCTTCTTGGAGCTAATTCACGGCAGCTTTCGTCCTAATTTTGGGACTGCCATGTTGGCTTGGCGATAACTATATATATATATATATATTTAAAGGTTTAGATTTAGATTCAAGATTGAATATGGTACTTATGTTTAGGCACCAGAATATAGTATGGAATGGTATTATACAAAAACCATTCCAAAAAACTAGGTGATCAAAAAAATCAAAATAAGCAACATGGATTTCAAAGATGATTGCAGTACGCACGTTTCATGCTACTCCATTTATTTAAGTAATGCGAGCACTACATTAAATGTAATATGTAGAGCAATCTTCAGCTGCAGGAAAATGCAGAAAATCACAGTAGAATAGACATATTATAATTGTGGCAACATTTCAAATCCAAGTGGGAGGAAGAATACATAAAAAATCCATCTTGACATAGCCAAGTCTATCAGGCTATATATATATATATATATATATATATATATATATATATATATATATATATATATATATTTATTATATTTATCTTATGATATTTACTTTACTTTATATTATACTCATTTATTGTGCTTTTAATTATTAATTTT
The DNA here is from genome assembly GCF_046866305.1 of Octopus bimaculoides. Taxonomy (NCBI): domain Eukaryota; kingdom Metazoa; phylum Mollusca; class Cephalopoda; order Octopoda; family Octopodidae; genus Octopus; species Octopus bimaculoides. Next base: position 36,582,629 of record NC_142941.1, on the reverse strand, counting down.
TCTATATGTGATAGTGGATTTTCATCGATGAGTTCTTGAAAATTGGTTATTTTCCCTAAAACTATATATATTTTATATATACTTTATCTATAAGGCTCAATTTAATTTTTTATAAATTGATTTTAATTGAGTTTTTTACCTGTAATTTTGGATTTTGTCCCTAATAATATTATTATATATATATATATATATGTTTGTGTGTCTGTGTTTGTTCCCCCACCATCGCATGACATGTTGGAGTGTTTGTGTCCCTGTAACTTAGCAGTTCAGGAAAAGAGACCAATAGAATAAGTATGAGGCTTACAAAGAATAAGTCCTGGGGTCGATTTGTTCGACTAGGCTGCAGTCAAATGACTGAAACAAATAAAGGAATAAAAGAATATATATATATATATATATATATATATATATATATATATATATATATATATATATATATATAATACAAAGAATATATATACATGTATACACACATATATGTACATACTTACATCTACATGTGTATATACATGCATATCAGGGTACAGGACGTTAGAACAATAAACTACAGACAACGGAACGAACACATAGGAAAACGGAAAGCCCCTTGGAATATCCCTTCATCAGCTGTCTCTATTCTATCTAGACGTTTCGAAGACCAGACAGGACGTACTCTAGAATAGTCTCTTCCTGAGTAGTGGATCAACCAACTACACAGAGGATTCCAAGGTGGCAAACACAAACCAAGACAGGAAAAAATGGACAGTGAAAACAACATTCAAAAGCCGTACGGCCAAACGCAAATCTGAGGTAGAACGCTAGTAGTTCGTCTTGCCTTCACAGCGGCTGGAGTGAAAAGAAAGCTGACCACAGGTCACACGAGAGCAGAGAGGATGGTGGAGGGAGGAAATGGAACAAGGAGGAAGGGACAGAAGCAGTGAAGTAGAGGCCAGGACAGAAGGGTAGATAGGAAGATAGAGGAAGACAGATAGATAAATAGATAGAGAGGATGGTGGAGGGAGGAAGTGGAACAAGGAGGAAGGGACAGAAGGGTATATATATATATATATATATATATATATATTACGGAGATGCACTTGCATAGCAAGTGACCTGATCTTAAATCGTGTGCTGGAACGAAAACAATTGCAGCGTGGAAGGTGTTTATAAGCCATTTAAAATAACACACAAAATCCGTTAGATTCACTTCAACATTTAAATTTAATTTGTCAAAATATTTTCGTCGCTTTGAGACCGCGACCTGTTCACTGACAAAATTCTGTGCTGCACAGAATATATTTTGACAAATTAAATTTAAATGTTGAAGTGAATCTAACGGATTTTGTGTGTTATTTTAAATGGCTTATAAACACCTTCCACGCTGCAATTGTTATATATATATATATATATATATATATATATATATATATATATATATATATATACATACACATACATGCATGTGTGTGTGTGCGTGTGTGTGTGCCTATGTGTGTATCTTTGTCCTGATATCATGTAACAATTGTAAATGAGATTCACCCTCATACAAGCAATATTGCTCATTTCCAGTCTGTGGGAAAATATGTCTGGCCATGGTGAAATATTACATTGTTTGGAAACAGTTAAGGGTTGATGACATGATGGGTATTCAGCCGTAGAGTGTCTGACTCAATAAATTCCATCTGACCCATGGAAGCATGAAAAGGTGGTTATTAATTGATGATGGTGATGGTGATGATGATGATGATGATGATGATGAATATATTTTATATGCACACTCCTAATGATGATGAGTCTTCCAATGCAAGCATGGTTTGGATAAATCATCACAGCTGAGTTAGTTGAAAGTAACAGCTCTCATGTGTGTGTATATATGCGTATATATACATGTGTGTGTGTGTGTGCATGTATAGTGTATGTATAAAAGAGATCTGTTAATTAGTACAACTAGGTGCTTCATGAATGTGTAGCTCCCTCTACATATATGCATGGTATATTTTCGTGTATGTATGAATGTGAATACTTATATTTGGGTCCTTCTTGCCCTCTTCATCTTCCTCCTCATCATTCTAATTCCCGTATAGATATGAATATGTGTGTGTAAGTATGTATACACACACATGCATGCACACACACACACACATGCATACATACACACACACACACACACACACACACACACACACACATATGATGTCCAGTTGGCAGAATTGTTAGACTATCGGATAGATTGCTTTGCAGTAAACCTTTCTAGCTTTATGTTCTCTGAGTTTAAATCCCACCTTAATCAACTCTGTCTTTCCTCTTTGGGTAAATAATATGTCAGTCTTGTACTGATGTAATATTTTACTTTTCCTTGTGTCTGTCTCTGTCACTCCTGAAAGAAATTGACTGCACTCAGGCCAGAAGAGAGATGTTCTCTGGCTGGTCTAAAATGTGAGACACATCATATGTTACAAAGGTACTCCTAGAAGTTCATCATGGAATTAAGCTTCATGGGATGCCATGACAAGACATATACATACATACATAGATACATATATATATATATATATATATATATATATATATATATATATATATATATATATATAATACAAATGATATATAAGCATATGCATGTTAGTTTAGAGGCAGCTGATGAAGGAATAATTCCATAAGTGGCTTGTTTGTTTTCCTATGTGTTCGTTCTGTTGTCTGTAAATAAAGTCCGTTTTGTTTTTATGTTCCCGTTCATTTTTCTAACGTCCTGTACCCGAATATGCATCTATATACACATGTAGATGTAGGTATGTACATATATGTATGTATACATGCGCATATGCTTATATATCATTTGTATTATTATATCATCGAACGCACACGTCCATTTGCAAGCATATATATATATATATATATATATATATATATATACATACACATATATAATGCGAATAATTAGAAAATGGAGAAAACTACAAACTAACCAACACATTGGTTGGACCACATTTATAACTTATTTTTTAATACAAACCATAACAGAACAAAATAGGTGACATAACATATCTTACGGCCGTTACTGATCAGAATTAATTCGAATGTCCTATGAAGATGATGACTTTTATTCTCACATCTATGTATAGATTGCATTTGGCAATCTGATCAATAATGGCCGGAAGATGTGTTATGTCATCTATTTTGTTATGTCTCCTTTTGTTTAAAAAAATAAGCTATAAATGTTGTCCAACCGATGTGTTGGTTAATCTGTGATTTTCTCCATTTTCTAATTAAATGCATTTGTTCCTGATAAACTCTTGTTTATCGTGTTGTTATCTGCACTTTACTTGTACGGTGTGCCTGCACACCATTGCCCGGGGATAATACAGGTAGTGGATACCGATAGCATATACAGATATTTTACCCCTTAGTCAGTTACTATAACCACTAACTCTCTTTATATATATATATTAATCTAAATAATTCTCAGAAATGTTCAGCCACACAGAATTATTTCCTTGACAGTAAGAACAGTAAGAAAGAAAAGTTCATTTAAATAATTGCAGCATGGAAGGTGTTTATAAGCCATTTAAAAAGACCACAGAAAAGCCGTTAGATTCACTTCAACATTTAAATTTAATTTGTCAAAATATTTTCCTCACATTGAAACCGTGACCTGTTCACTGACAAAATTCTGTGCTGCATCTCAGACAAATTAAATTTAAATGTTAAAGTGAATCTAACAGTTTTTGTGAGTTTTTAAATGGCTTATAAACACCTTCCTTGTTGCAAATGTTTTTGCTTCAGTACACGATCTCAGATCAAGTGACTTACTATGCAAGTACATCTCCGTAAAGTTAATTTAGTTTTTGCGTAAACCATTCATAATGAACTTGATTGAATGAACATTAACTAGACGAATAAAGGCTGAACTAATGTCCGGTAACCATCAGAGTGATCACTTAAA
>NC_142941.1:36558707-36573707 GCF_046866305.1 Octopus bimaculoides | reverse complement strand
CACCTTTGATGAGCTGTTGTGCACCTGAGCACTATACACAATAATTTTATTATTATTATATATATATACATACATATATATTCTTATCATATTCTTAATGTTCAATATAAAATATGTTCCCATCACCTACTTAACAGTTGTTTCCTGTTGATAGTGTCTTTGTGTTTCATTTTCCTGTTATGTCATGGTGAATTAAGTCATTAATCAAATGGGAAAGGTACTCAAATGTCAAATAGCATATATTCCTATATTATGCAAATATCTGAATTTTTAAAAAGAATTTTGTTGCATTTTATTAGTGGCCTGTTGATTTCATTAATTAATATGTTAGCTATTGAACACATGCATAGTTAGTAAGTTATTGACATTATTCTTTTTTTTTCTTTTACTGTTTTAAGTCATTGGACAGTGGCCATGCTGGGGCACCACCTTCAAGGGTTTTAGTCGATTATAACGACCCCAGTACTTTATCTGGTACTTATTTTATCGACCTCGGAAGGAGGAATGGCAAAGTCGACCAGGGCAGGTTTTAAACTCAGAATGTAAAGGGACTTAACCAAATAGCACAAGGTATGTTTGTCCAGTGCTCTACCGATTCTGCCAACCCAACACCCTTTGTTATTCTTACTATTATTCCAGTAAGCTGCTGCTCTCATCAGGAATTTTTCATCACACATTCATATCTTGTTCATTGATCTCCATCCACCTCATCACAAATTCAATGACAAACAATGTACATATTTATTATTATTCACAGCCTTTGTAGCCAATAAAGAAAGAGTCATTATTATTATTATTATTATTATTATTATTATTATTATTACTATTATTTTTTTTTATTTATTTATTTATTTATTTATTTTTCACATTGAAAAAAAGAAGATAATGAAAAAGGCAATACATATTTATTAACTGGAAAAAAATTAACAAAATAACAAACACGACTCTAACAAAATACAACACTGTTTGAAATAAAAAATTTCTTGCCAAAAAATATCCCAAAAGGGAACTTTGTAAAATAAATAAATAACAGAAGAAATAAAAAAAAAAATTGTACCCTCAAAAAATATTGTTGACCGCTTTCTTTTATTAACAACTTGTTCAGTTATATTTATATTAACTAAAAATTTTGTTATCTTCCAGTCATTAGGTGTAATCCCTCGACCCTTACATTTATATCCTTATTAAATCCTATCCTTCTACTCGTATAAATATCTTCACCAGCTATTGGTGCTCTTACAGATAACTTTTTAAATCTACACACACAGCATTTCTTCAGTCAGGGCTCACATCACTTTGGCTGCACTTACAGCTCTCTGAAGAAGCTTGCATGGGCAGATGACAACTCCAGAACCTTATCACCATAAATATTAGGTAAGTTTTTCACAATATCAATACTAAAACACAGTATTTATTTATTTATTCTTAACATATCTCATTTTTGACATGATTAATAAGAAAATCTTGTGTGTACACACACACACAAATATATATCTATATATGTGTATATATACATATGTATATACATATACACACACACACACACATATATATATATACATGCATATATACATAAGCATACATATACATATAATAAAAGATAGATAGGTAATCGTTAAATGTTATCAAAGCATTTATGAAATGGTCATACAGATATTCATTTTTTAAATGTTGCTCTACAGGTTTTCTATAAAATTTAAAGCCAGAACAGAAGATTACAACATTTTGTATACAAATTGTTGTGGCGATGCCCCCAGACAAAGAAGTAGGATCCCCCAAGACATATAGATAGAGGTAGTCTGGCCATGGTAGGGTGTTGAGTAGCAGTTGTGTAGCGGTTGAGTAGCGATCATCCAAAGGTGCTAGATAGCAGTAGCTTGAGACATAACACAAATACATCTATGTAAATAATGAATGCAAAGACAGAAAAATTGTTAATGTGTCTACATACATATTTCCAGAATTATTGCTCTTTCTTCAGCACCACATCCAACCCATCAACAATCCCTGAATACATTGCTTAAGTAGCCACTAAGTTTAGTGGTGTAACACTCCTGGACAGACTAATTTACATATTAAACACATTCCTGATAATCAGTACATACATATTGGTTTCAAATTTTGGCACAAAGCCAGCAAGTTTGGAGGAGGGGACAAGTCGATTACATTGACCCCAGTGTTCAACTAATACTTATTTTATTGACCCTGAAAGGGATGAAAAGCAAAGTCAACCGTGGCAGAATTTGAGCTCAGAATGTAACAACGAACAAAATGCCTCTAAACATTTTACACGAGGTGCTAACGATTCTGCCAGATTGCTGCCTTCAATTAGTACGTACATATTAATTGCTGGTATGAACACTGCATTTCGTTTTGCAACCATAATATACTACCAAGTATATTAAAGGTTTATCAGTCAATACTGTGTCCTACTTTGTGTTAACTTCGCATTGTTTTCATTTGTAAGCTTATCTCTGCAGATTTGCTATAGAATCTAGAGCTAGCACTGAAAGTTATGATGTTTCGTATATGAATATACCTATGTAAACAATGCAATTAAAGATAGAAAAATTGGGTGTACGTGCAAAGTTCAATGCAAGCTCTAAATTCTATAGAAAGTCTGTAGAGAAACACTAAAAGATGAAAACAATGTATTACTAACACAAAGCAGGTCACAGTAGTATTGACTCATAAACTTTTAATATATATGGTGGTATTAGGCTGCAAACTGAAATATGGTGTACTTACCCACAGTTCATGCAGATATGAACATATTTAAATATAATCAAGTAGAAAACCGGTAGAAACCAGAAAGAGGAAAGACCATAGCAGTTCATCACAAACAGGTAGATATCCAGAAAGTTCAAATCCTTCATAGTAGTTCTTTATAGATAGGTAGATACCTAGAGAGTCCATACTGTAACAACACCACACACACAGACACACACACAGACACACACACACACACACGTATACACACACACACACACACACACATATACATACACATGGTTTGCTTCTGGTGGGTATTAAGGAGGAGAGAATCTTTTTCAGGTTAATCTAAGTTAAGTTGAAAAACATGTATATTTAAATTTCTAATTCATAATTTTTAATTAAAATTTTTTTACATTGAATAAAATAGAAGTTCCTAAAGTCATTAAAATATTTAGTCATTGTACTATTTCATCCTTCTTTGGAGCCATCAGCATAACAAAAGTCAAGACAAATATCCAGACAGTTCATACACTAATGTCACAGATAAGAAAGAGAGAGAAGTATCAAAGCAATCCTTTGTAGATGTTTCTGTGATATTAGAATATGAACTTCTCCTATTTTTACCTGGTTTTTCTGCTTAATTATGTTTATTTACCTATCTGTATGATTATTTTATAAATGCTTTGGAGCCATTAACTACAGCGAGTCCATCTTTTATTTGATTTTACTTCCATTAGTTTGACTGGTACATTGCCTGTAGCCAATTCTTGTTTGCCTAGATTCTGTTTCTCACTGTTTGATGTTGGATTTTAGGTATTTGATCTGGTCTGAACACTAATCTGTCTGTATCTAGTATCTTTTGGCATAATGTCACCCATTACATATATTACACACACACACACACACACACACACACACAGACATGTATGTATGTACATGGGATGACAGTGCTAAGCAGTGATGTGTATAAATACAAACTTGTTATCGGTTCAAATATGCTTGAGGCATATTGAACCCATAAGAAAGTCATTCATTGTATTTTGTCATGATAGAAATTTCTTGGTGTAGACAGATCACTTCAAAAGTGCATACATCCACCAGTCTGAATGGTGGGACACTGTGAGCTGACTCGGTGTGTTTACACTTATCTGTCAACAACAAGAAACTTTCTCCATGAGAGAATATACTGAATGGTTTTGTTATGGGTTTGAATATGCCTGGTAAGAAGCTTATGTATATATATATGTGCATATATATGTACACACACATGCACATGCATGCACATACATACACATGGTTTGTTTCTGGTGATATCATTAAAGGAGAGAGAATATTTTCCTGGTTAATCGAAGTTAAACTGAAAAACATGTATATTTAAATTTCTAATGCTTAATTTTTAATTTTCTGTTTTTTTTTTACATAAGATAAAATAAAGTTCCTAAAATTTTAAAAGCTATTAGTCATTGGTAGCCATGTATAGCACTGTTTCATCCACCCATGAAATCATCAGCACAGCATAAGTTAAGACATAAATTAAGTTTTAGAAATTTAGAAATGCTATTATGAGTGGTTGCTGAATGAGGAGAAAGTTTAGGAGGCAGGGAAACCTATCCAGTTAGACCCAACATGGGAACCAGCTATTGAGGATGATCGTTACATAGTTGCCATTAGAAATATGAAGGCAGGGTAAACAACAGGACCATCAGTTACAGTTACTACGATGGTGAAAATATCTGGGGAAATAGCACTCGTAATTCATCCAATTAAATAGTACAGGGAGATGTTTTCCTGTAGTAATTGCATCATAGTCAACTATTACGAGGTTAAAGGAAATGATTTAGAAAGAGACCCAACAGAAAGGAAGCAATCATATTTTGTTGGATTTCTATTGTAAGAAAACATTGAAAGACAGACCAAAGGTAAGCTGAGAGGAAATCAACCATCAAAGGAATCAGTTGTTCTATGCAAGAGTGGAGATAAAACTGGTATAGACATGTGATCTGTATGAATGATAATGAAGAGGTGAAGACGTATCAGGGGATCCAAGTAAAGGGGCCTTGAGAAAGAAGTAATGTTGTCTAGTTTTATGGAGCTTGCTTACTAGTTAGTCTGGCCATGCTCCTGGATGCCTCAATGATTTCATACAAGCATGCCATCCATCATGGTCTCCCATGTTATGTCCTTAATTCATCAACATTTGCCATTCCACTATCTTGAAGCAAGTTGTTCACATAGGTTAAGATGTTTTCTTTCCCGGTTTATTCTTCCTTCAACTGACTGCCATAAGACCAGTTGACACAGGGGTTCTTCTCGGTGCTTGATGCAATAACTAGCAATTCTCATTCTTCTCTACTGAGTCTTCTCAGACACTTTTGTTGGATCTTGATAAAGCTGCTCATCACCAGAAATGGAAAAGAACCATATAATGCCTTCTTCTTTGACATGAAGTTGGATAATTAAAAAGTTTAAAACTATCGTTATTTTATCAAGCAAGGTAATTAGTCAGTACACCCTTCATTCTTCACAGATAGTGGGGCAGTCATTGTCCGTTATATATAACATTGATCTAATACTTTAAGTCAAAAATATATTCAAATTTAGTAAATATTCCTATACTAGAAGGCAGCAAGCTGATAGAAACGTTAGCACGCCGGGCAAAATGCTTAGCGGTATGTCTTTACGTTCTGAGTTCAAATTCCGCTGAGGTCGATTTTGCCTTTCATCCTTTTGGGGTCGATAAATTAAGTATCAGTTTTGTACTGGGTCGATCTAATCGACTGGCACCCTCCCTCCAAATTTCGGGCCTTTTTGCCTAGAGTAGGAAAGAAAAGAATATTCTTATACAAGATACGTCCGTTGCAAGGGAGGCAATTCTCCACTAACCAATTCTTATACGGATCTCTGTGTGTCTGTGTGTTCGTGCTGATTTTTGTGTCGAAATCGCCTTCACCGAATGTCAGACTGTCTCCGTGTGTCTGCCTAAAATTGGAAATTTTTATTCGAACTGTAGAGATCAATACACATACTTTGAACATGTGCTTCTGTGTTTGACTGTTTTCAGCAGTTTATCCGCTTCACACACTTTCCTCTTCCTACCCTCCCCCTCTCCCCTCTCCCCTCTCTCTATATGTGTGTGTGCGTGTGTAAGCGTTCGAATGTGTTTGTATTTGTGGTTGTGTGCATGTGTGTGTGTGCGCGCATGTGCATGTGTGTCGCATGTATATTTTTATCTGTTAATCTTTGATCTTTTACTTGTTTCAGTTATTGGACGGCAAACACAATGGGGTACCATCTTGAAAGCTTTAGTCTATCAAATCAACTGCAAACACAATGGGGTACCATCTTGAAAGGTTTAGTCTAACAAATCAACTGCAATACTAGTGCTAAGTTTTAAAGTCTGGCACTTATTCTGTCATTCTCTTTTGCCAAACTGTTAAGTAACAGGGAGTAACATTTAAGTAACAAATGAAAACCTGTTCTCATGTGTGAGGAATAAACACAAGCACAAACACACATACATATATTATATATATATACCCAGACCTATTCCCCATTCTTTTTTTTTTAGGTGGGGGTAGCCACAACAAGACACACACCAGGCATTCTATTCATTTCCCAGCTCAAAGAGGCGAGCCCCATCCCATGCTTGGGTCAGGGCACAGAACGCAACCCCCAATATCAGCAGTGGGGCCCAACAGCATGTGCTGGTATACCCCTGCCACCTCATGCTGGTTCCAGGTCCCATTGAGCGACATCAAATTCACTCATCCATCCACAAATACTCTTCAAGCTTTCCTATCATTTATAAACTCGCTTGCCTCTCTCACTCCAACACCTCTAACCACCAAAACTTTCCTCACTCCATCAATCAACACAAACTGAGGTCTGCCTCTGGTTCTGCCTTCATCCTCCTCCTTACAATCCACTCCTTATCCATCGTCTCCATGTGGCCAAACCACCTCAACGTTCGTCTATCCATTTTGGTTGTTAGTTTTTCTCTCATTCCTGCTCACCTTCACACCTCCTCATTCCTCATCCTCTCCATCCGTGTCACACCAACCTTAGCCCTCAGCCATCTCATCTCAAACACATCTAGTCACCTCCTTTCTGTGTCTCTCAGCCCCCACGACTGCAACATATAACATTGTCAACACAGTCACGCCCTCATACACACCTCTTTTAGCTTTCATACTCAACCTTTTATCTCTCAGCATACCTTTCACAACTCCAAGTATCTTACTCTATTTCCTCACTCTATATCCCACTTCCTCAACCAACCTCCCATCCACCGTGATCCAAGATACTTAAAAACACTCACCTCCTCTAACATCTCACCATTTATACTCACATCCATCCTACCAGCCATTCCATCTCTTGAACATCTCATCACCTTACTCTTAGCTACATTCGCATTCAGTTTCCTCCTCTCACACACTCTTCCAAACTCTACTACCAGTCTCCTCACTTGCTCTTTCAAATCTGCCACCAGTGCTGTATCATCAGCAAACAACAACTGACTCACTTGCCATTTCTCTTCATTTTATCCCACCATTTGCGCTTCCCTACCAAGTGTTCTAGCATTTACCTCTCTCACCACTCCATCCATATATCATAAATTAAACAGCCATGGAGACATCACACAACCCTGTCTTAAACACACCTTCACATCAAACCACTCACTTACTTCACCACCCACCCTAATGCACATCCTACATTCTCTATAAAAACACTGTACAGCTATCAACAATCCACCATCTACTCCTTACAACTGCAACACCTGCCTCATGGCAACCCTATCCACATGGTCATATGCCTTCTCTAGGTCCATAAAGGCCCAATGCACATTCCTCCCTTTCACCAAAAACTTCTCACAGCTACCTTACCTTAAATATTTCATCTGCACACCCCTTCCATTCCTAAAACTGCACTACTTCTTCCCTAGTACACTCTCTGCTTGGTTCCTTGCCCTTACAATCAGAATTCTCCCATACAGTTTACCAACTACACACAATGGACTTATACCTCTAAAATTTCCACACTCAAGTTTATCCCCTTTACCCTTGTACAGTGGCACTGTACAGGCACTGCACCAGTCCTTTGGTACTCCTCCAGTCATATAACAAACATTCAATCTCTAACCATTCAATCACTGTCATATATACTGCATTCTACTGGTTCCCCCCTGTGACTGGGTGTTGGGGACCGGTAGACTGCAGTTGCCGTATTCCCTGCATGGCATAAGAGGTGACAAAAAGGGGCAAGAACAATGGGACTGGGATTCCACTCCTCCTAGTAACTTCATATTCCTAAAAAGACAACAAGGAGTGACACATACATATACATATATATATTCTTTTATTCTTTTACTTGTTTCAGTTATTTGACTGTGGCCAGGACTTATATTCTAAGCCTAGTACTTATTCTATTGATCTCTTTTGCCAAACTGCTAAGTTACAGGAACCTAAATACACCAACATCGGTTGTCAAGTAGTGGCGGGTGGACAAACACAGACACAAAGACCAACACATCATCATTATCATCATCATTTAACGTCCGTTTTCCATGCTGGCATGGGTAGGATGGTTTTGACTGAGATCTGGAGAGTCAGTGACTGCACCAGGCTCCAATCTGATCTGGCAATGTTTCTACAGCTGGATGCCCTTCCAAACGTCAACCACTTCAAGAGTGTAGTGGGTGCTTTTTACGTGCCACTGGCACAGGAGCCAGTTCGGAGGGGCCTGGCAACGATCACATTTGGATTGTGCTTTTTATGTGCCGCCAGTACAGGAGCAAGTCAGGCGGTACTGGCATTTACATATCATATAGACACACATATATATATATATATATATATATATATATATAATATATACACACACATACACATATATGCATACATATATATATACATATATATATATATATAAACACATATATACACACTAAAAATTAATAACACAATACAACAATACATACATATACATATATATATATATATATATATATATATATATATATATATATATATATATAAACACACACAGAGACAACAGGCGTCTTTCAGTTTCCATCTACCAAATCCATCCACAAGGCTTTGGTTTGCTTGAGGCTATAGAAGACACTTGCCTGACTGAACCCCGAGCCATGTGGTTGGGAAGCAAACTTCTTCCCACACAGCTATATGTGTGTGTGTGTGTGTGGTGTTATATATATATGTGTGTGTGTGTGTGTGGTGTTATGTATGTATGTGTGTATGTGTGTGTGTGTGTGTGTGTGTGTGTGTGTGTGTGTGTGTGTGTGTGTGTGTGTAGGTATGTAAGTATGTATGTCTTTGTGTCTGTGTTTCTCCCCCACCACTTTGCAACTGGTGCAGGTTTGTTTACATCTGCTGATAGTATAAATACCACAGTTACAGAAAATAATCTGCTCAACTAAATCCCTTCAAGGTGGTGCCCCAGCATGGTTGCAGTTCAAAGGCTTAAACAAGTAAAAGATAAAAAATGTAATTAAATATAGCAATTTATTTATTTTTGTCTGGCCCACAAACAATTATGCCACTTACTATTAATCATAGAGCTGAGGTAAAATCATCCCCTGGGAAGTGTTCTGAATACTAAATACACAGATAACAACGTCTCTGTCAGTTCAGGATATCTAGGCAATTAGTAGACTAACATTGCCCCTTGGGAATTTTTTTATATCTATGAACAACAAGAAGGGAGCTAACTCCACTAAGACTAGGTAATTGAAATTTGTGGAAAATAGACTACATTGATTGACATGGATTTGTGCTGGCAGAAACAGTCATATTTATGTCTTATTGGATCTCATCAATGAAGCATATTCTAGTTAACAAGTTAAATTTGTAATGATCAATAGATACCAGTAATTAGTTTAAATGATATGATTATTTGCAGACAAGGTTGTCTGGTTAAGAAGTATACTTATCAACCACATAGTTTCAGGTTCAATCTCACTGTGTCACACCTTGAGGATGGGCTTACTGCTATAGCTATGTGCTGACCAAAGCCTTGTGAGTGGATTTGGTAGTTGGGAAAACGAATGAAGCCTGTTCTATAAATAAATATACATGTATATGTGTGGGGGTGCTTCTGCTGCCTTGTCTTGACATCACATGATGGTTGAAAACATGCATCATTATTGTATAAGCAATATGCTTCATGTTTAATCTTCTATGAGAACAAGTGTGACCATGAAGCAGATGAGGGCTGGAAATAGGAACAGTATACAGCTGTAGACAATATGCTTCAACAAATTCTGTCTGACCCATGCCAGCAAGGAAAAGTGGATGTTATAAAAATGATGCCGATGAAAATGATCTGTCCACCCATTTTCTCTGCCCACTATTTCTGGGAGGGTCATGGAGGTAGAGTTCTCAGAAACAATCATCATTACATTTCCCTGCTGGATTCCCAAGAGGAATCAATTGACACTATATATGTAATTCAACCATCTTGCTTGAGGTCTTCCCTGAGGTCTCCTGCCAGACAGCTCAGCTTGAAGAATCTGTTTTCTAACCATATGTTCACAGCACTGAAACTATGACTTCTCAATGTGGAGAAATAGTGACTTCACCTGGAGTGACACTTTGACTTTTTTGAGCTAAGCACCCTGTTGAGTAACATTACATCAAAGATCCTTAGGAGGAACCCCATTTCAGTGATGAGGCTCTTTCAGCTATTATCCAATATTCATGACAACAGATGAGGTTAGACATGGAAATGATAATCCTGAAATTTTCTGCCAGAAAACATGGATACATTCTAATGTTTAGTGCTGTTAAATATGTATTTAAATACTATATCTATGAGTATATCTGTGCTGAGTGGTTAAACTGCCATATACATAAGCTAATTAGATGGAGGAGACATTATGCGAAGCCACTATGTGAAGCCATTGTGTGATCACCTGAAATGCTAGTAATAGAAGCCAGATATCAACCAAGTAACCCTCAAATCATACAGAACTGTTTTAGGTAAGCACAAATTTGTCATGGATTCCTTGTACATTGGTAAAACATGAATAGTTATGAATGAAATGACTGTGATTATAGATAGGCTCAGTCAGAGCTAATCTGGAGCTAAACAATAACTACGTTTACTGCTTAAGTACATACAAGTCAGTGATATGAGGGAGCTGCTATACATATACTTGACTTGCTAGATATAGCAGACAAACCTGCCTCTTATGCAAGTCTACTGTATTAAATGAGGAAACAGTACAATAGGTAAGTAATCTGAGACATTTTCCTTGAGATGACAGGGTGGTCACAGTTGGAATTCAATTGATTTTAGATCTGGTCAATAAGGAGTATGCAAAAAAATCATACACATAAAACAAATGCTTATAACAAGAAAGTAGCAGCTGCAGGCAACAATAATTTCTAATGACAGTGCCCCAGCATGACCACAGTCCCTGGTTGAAACTGATAATATAATTAAAGAGTACACACACACACACACACACACACACACACACGTGCAAGCTGGTAGAATCATTAGCATGCTGGGTAAAATACTTACTGGCATTTCATTCATCTGTCTTTACATTCTGAGTTCAAATTCTGCTGAAGTCAACTTTTCCTTTTTTTCCTTTTGGGGTTGAAAAAACAAGTACCAGTTGATTACTGGGGTTGATATGATCAGTTAGCCCCCGCCCCCAAATTCAAGCCCCACATCTCACTACCATGTAAAATTGTTGTCCATATACATGAATCATATAACCTACTTTTCACTCGAAAAGAGAAACATTTTGTAGCCAACAGAGCTAAAAGTTCTGAATTTCCTCTATCTTATTCTGGCTATCACACTCTCTGTGCATCCTCCACCACTACTAATTTGTTCCCTTAGATATAAGAAATTATCGACTATCTCTAATGAGTCACCAGAGAATTTGAGATCGATTTCTTGAGTCTCTGTAGTTTTTATCCTGTGCATCTTCCACATACAAATACTACTTTCTCTGATAACATTCCTATTAATCCACTGCACATCTTGTGTGTCTTTTGTTTACACCTAATGCACCATATAGAGTTCCTGCCTACACATTTCCTACAAATCAACCTGAAGCAGGTAGGGTCCTGTTTGTTTTCTTGCTTACAAAAACCTTTGTTTTTGCTAAGTTAACCTCAAGGCCCTTTGCTAGGTTAACCTTAAGGCCCTTCTCTTCTAGCTCTGATATGGAGTCTGCTATGAGGGCAAGATCATCAGCATATAGTAGTTCCCAAGGACTGCTGGTCTTGAATTCCTCTGTTATGGCCTGGATGACAGTGATGTAAAGGAGGGGACTTAGGACTGAGCCTTGATGAGCACCTACCTGAACACCAAATTCTTTGCTGTACTCATGGTTAACTCTCACCTTACTGACAGCATCTGGCCTGTACAGCTTTCACAAGCCACTCATCTAACCTCAGCCTCCTCAAAGCCTACTACACACATACTACTCGACAACTGATGCAGATTTGTTTGTGTTCTCATGATGTGGCAGTTCAGCAAAACAGACTAACTGAAGAGGTACCAGGCTCATAAAATTAACAGTATGTTCAATTTTTCCAAATAAGACCTTCCTAGGTGCTGCTCCAGCATGGCCACAGTCAAATGATTGAAGCAAGTTGAAGAATTGATAAAAGCAAGATATACCCGCACATATATTACAAGTGATAAAGCAAAAAGGCAGTATATACACAAACACACATGCTCGCACAAGCACACACACACACACACACTCACTCACACACACACACACACTCACACACACTCACACACACTCTCACACACACACACACACACACACACACACACACACACACACTCACACAAACACACACGTACACATACATATATATATATATATATATATATATATATATATATATATATATATATATATATATATATATACATGGCTGTGTAGTAAGAAGTTTCTTTCCAAACCACATAGTTATGGGTTCTGACCTACTTTGTGGCACCTTGGGCAACTATCTTCTATTATAGCTTTGGGCTGAATAAAGCCTTGCAAACTGACTTGAGAGATGAAAACTGAAAGTAGCCCATCATATATGTGTGTGTGTGTGTGTGTGTGTGTGTGTGTGAGCATATGTGTGTATGTGTGTATATATGTTATATATACACACACACACACTTATATGCGTACATATATACACATATATTTATTCTCATTCATTGTATCACTGACATTTTGTTTGTTCTTTGTCACTCTGGCTTTCTATGTGAAACCTGCTTCTTTAGTTTGCCTCTCTTATCACTCTTGTCCAGTTCTCCACCCACTTCTTTTTATGTTATTGAAAATAGAAAATTCATGCACCAGTGGTTTGCCCCTCTTCATGTGTATTGATCGATCAGTTACAGACAAAATAGTTCAATATTTGAAAGCATATATAATGCATAAACTATATTTATTTGATTGTATCAAATTTAGTCTTGCTGTAAAATGATACATTGAATATCAAAAATTAAAAGAATAATAAAACTAGAAACGCAAGCTTTTTTAGCATCATTTGCAAAGTTGGAGCTGGTTTTGGAACACACTGTTCATTTTTTGAGGAAACATATAAACCCATGGCATGACACACTCCAATCTTCTATTCTCCAATATATCTGTGTGTGTGTGTGTGTGTGTTTCGGTGTGTGCGCACATGTGCATGTCTGTGTGTCTTTTATATCTTTAAATCATTCAATTGTTTCAGTCATTAAACTGCAGCTATACTGAAGCACTGCCTTGAAGAATCTTAGTCAAGCAAATTGCCCCCAGTTCTTATAGTTGCTCACTTATTCTATCAGTCTCTTTTGCTGAAATGCTATGTTATGTGTATATAAGTACAGCAGCACTGGTTGTCAAGGAGTGGTGTGGGACAAACACAAACATACAACAGGCTTCTTTCAGTTTCTATCTACCAAGTCCGCACACAAGGCTTTGGTTGGCCTGTGACCATAGCAGAAAATACTTACCCAAGGTGCCACATAGTGAAACTGAGCCCAGGGCCATTTAATCTGGAAGCAAACATTTTACCACACAACCATGCCTGGCATCTTGGGCAAGTGTCATATAGTACTGAGCCAACCAAAGCCTTGTGTGTAGTTTTGTTAGATAGAAACATATGTACGTTTGTGCTGGTTATATATATATATATATAAATTAAAATTCAGAAAATGGCAGTCTAGCATTAATATAATTTATTAACTTCAAACATTCAACATACTTTCTTACAGCTGTTTCAATTTTGCCCAAAGAAATAAATTTAGTCATTAAATCATTGTATTGGGCAAAATCTCATCAGAGGAGTAGAAAAGACATACCATTTTATATATTAATATATATATATATATATATATATATATATATATATGCATACACTCACACATATATGCACATATTTGTTTATATAAACACATACATACATATATGTCTCTCTCTCTCTCTCTCTCTCTCTCTCTCTCTCTCTCTCTCTATATATATATATATATATATATATATATATATATATATATATATATATATATATAGATATGTATATATACATTTAAGTATGTTTGTGCATGTATATGTAAGAAACCACCAAGTCTATGTTTAGACATCTCTCATGATGTAGACTAGTTCTTTTTAGGCAAATATATATGTTGTTCAGTCAACATCATGGTATTTGGAGTGATCACATGTGATAGCAACATTAAACCTCCATTCATTTTCCCACACGGCCGCACACTCAACACAGAGGCCTACATCAAGTGCCCGGAGGAGGTAGTGCTGCCCTGGGTCAAGAAGGTGGCTGCTGGAAGAACCTATGTCTGGCAACAGGACTCTGCACCATGCCACACATGTAGGAGAACCCAGTGATGGCTATCAGATAATTTCTGCAACCACATCACCTCTAAACTCTGGCCACCTAATTCCCCAGACTGAAACCCCCCTTGATTATTATGTGTAGGGTGCAGACGCGTAAGAGACCAACAAAACTCCTTGTAACACCAAAGATGAACTGAAGGCAGGCAAGGATTAGGACAGCATTCACCAACTTAAACAAGGAGACCATCCAGAAGAGTTGCAGGAGATTCTGAAGTCATGTGGTTGAAGCCATTGGCGATTTTATTGAATAAATTTACTCTTGAGTATTTCAAGATATTTTTGTGTAATTTTGGTAAATATTTCTGTTAAAATGGCATGTCAGTTTTATTTTCATTTTTCTGTAATCCCGACGACAATTCATTCACCGCATCATATGTGTGTGTGTATGTGTGTGTGTGTAT
>NC_142941.1:36541207-36548707 GCF_046866305.1 Octopus bimaculoides | reverse complement strand
CCACAGTAATTTTATCCATAACATAGTCACAGTTGAATGGCTGCTATTGAAAAAATCCATCTCACTTATTAAGTAGCAAGTGTGATGATTGAGTTGAGTAGTGGGGCAGGGGATTGTCCAGTCCAAGCCAGCATTGAAAGAGTGAATGTGGATGAGGAGGTGTGAGAGGAAACGAGCATGAAAGAGAGGGAAAATGATCAGGGTGATGAGTGATGAGGATCCAGAGAGGTTGTGGATGGTGTGGTGGCCATTTGTGTGAGTGTGTGTGGGTATATGTATGTATATATATATATATATATATATATATATATATATTAATTTTATTATTAATTGTTAATTATTAATTTTAATACTGAACTATATATATATATATATATATATATATATATATATATATATATATATATAATCATCATCATCATTGTTTAACGTCCGTTTTCCATGCTGGCATGGGTTGGACTGTTTGACTGGGGGCTGGCAAGCCAGGAGGCTGCACCAGGCTCCAATCTGATCTAGCAAAGTTTCTACAGCTGGATGCCCTTCCTAATGCCAATCACTCCAAGAGTGTAGTGGGTGCTTTTTACATGCCACCAGCACGGGAACCAGTCAGGCGGCACTGGCATCGGCCACGTTCGGATGGTGCTTTTTACATGCCACCGGCACAGAAGGCAGTGGGTTGCTATCATCTATCATCTGCCAAATCAGACTGGAGCCTGGTGTTGCCATCCGGTTTCACCAGTCCTCAGTCAAATCGTCCAACCCATGCTAGCATGGAAAGCGGACGTTAAACGATGATGATGATGATGATGATGATGATGTATATATATAAATATAAATTTAGATGTATATGTGCATTTAAGCAGATATATTAAACAAGCTTCAGCACAGATTTTTTTACTACCAAGTTCTACTCACAAAGCATCAGTCAACCAAGAGCTACAGTAGAAAATGCTTGCTCAAGATGCCACACAGTAGGATCGAACCTGGAACTATGAAACTGCGATGGAAACTTTTCAACCACACAATTATCTGTAGGCTGTTCTATACACAAATGTGCCCATCAAGTAATAGGGAAAATAATTAAATCTAGAATAATTGTTATAAAATTAGTTTATTTAATTTGTTATGTCTAAATTATTAAGCAGTAAGATACTTCTGCAGCATCATCATTGGTAGCAGACTTTTACAGGCATGGACTGTGACCATTTTGGGGTACTGCCTGGAACGGTTTAATCAAACAAATCAACCCCAGTAGTTTTTTTGGGGTTTTTTTTTTAAGTTTGGCATTTATTCTACCTGCCACTTTTGCTGAGCTGCTGGGTTACAAGAACTTAGATACATATACACACACACACACACATATATATATATATATATATATATATATATATATATATATATAAGGGTTTTCCACACAGTTTTTTTCTACCAATTCATTCACAAGACATTGTCTCAAGGTGCCGTGCAATGGGACTGAACCTAAAACCCTGTGGTTGCAAATGATAACCACACCAAATAGTTCTTTAATATATTGTGTTGGAATTTTTATTGCACCAAGTGCACTGACATGACAGATAGAATTACAGGTCCATATCACAAGACCATAGATAGAAATTAGTATGTAAGATTATTTCCTAAGCTTCTTAACCAACCAGTGATAGCAGAGGATTAAGTGAAAAATGTTTGCTGGATAGCTCTCTTTAAGGATGACTAAGAAGTCTTTGAACATTCATAACGATGGCTTATCATTGTCATTGCTATCAGCATCATTATCAGCAGCAACAACAACTGTAACAGCAGCAGCAGTAGTAGTAGTAGTAGTAGTAGCAGTAGCATCAGGATCAACAGCAGCAGCAGCAGCAGCAGCAGCTGCACTAACAGTTGCAATAACAGCTGCAGTAATGTCATTGCTATCATCATTGTCATCATCATCATCATCAGCAGCAGCAGCACTATCTTCCACTTCATTCTCCACCACCTCTTCTTCTTCTTCTACTCCTCTTCCTCTTCTTCTTCGTCTTCTTCTTCCTCCTTCTCCTCCTCCTCTTTTCCACTTCCTCCTCCTCCTCTTTTTCTTCTTCCTCCTCCTCCCCTTTTCTCCTCCTCCTCCGCTCCACTACCACCACCACCACCACCACCACCATCATTGCCATTGTCTTTACCATTGCCATCATCATCATCTGCATCCACAGCAGTAGCAGCATCCCTATAAGTCACATTAATGTTTATTTTATCATGGTAACTGATATTAGACAGCATTATCAATTACCATCAACTCTCAAAGCTGCATTATGAAGCCCGTGCTCTGTATTGTAAGCTCAACAAGACAGAAATAGTAATACCATCTCACTCAAATCACATTGTATTGTCTTTGAATTCAGAAGGATACACTGAACAAAGAAATCTTTTGATATTTAAAATGATGGATTTGAAATGTCCAAGTTCATAGGTTTGCTCAATAATTACTGACTAGAGACAAAATAGTTACAAAAACAGTGACCATGGAATGAGGTACCCATATCCCTAGGAGTATGCAAGAGACATTGTGGTAGTCGGTGGGGTTTGTATTAAAACATTACAATTTTGAAGTAATCCTAACCAGCTAAACATATCACATATATCTGAGGAATATGTGGCATGGAGAGTTTTTTACTGTTCCTGGGGAGGAAGTTTGGGTTAAGCCACTGAAGGCAAGCTGCACGTCGCAATGGGGCAGGGGAACAGTGACGGCGGTCAATTCTAGAAACAATGTATCCGTGGATGGAATTCCGTGTCACGTGCTGGACCTGCGCAGGATAGCCACTTCGTCAGATGAAGAGCGCGGAGAGGGAAACGAGACACCTGGCCTGAGAAGATCTCAATGCGTAAGGCACCCGCCCAGTTGGATGGTGGACTTTGACGTGGAGTAGGGGTGGATGTGATCTTTAAGATCAGGGTGGCATGTGGTATGACTTCAGTGACTGGGGAGCTGACTGCTGACCAGAACCAGGAGCTGACCGGAATTGGGAGCTGACCGGAAAAAGGCACGAAATCCCAATCGTGACTCCACCTGCCCCTGTCCCCCTTCCGGTCAGCTCCCAGTTCCGATCAGCTCCTGGTTCCGGTCAGCGGTCAGCTCCCCAGTCTCTGATGTCATACCACATTATCATTGTGAAGAAGTGTTTCAGTGATGTTTATAACAATAAACAAATTTTGTGCAAGATTGTGTATTGAGAATTTATATACATGAAATTAAATGAAATTGGTTTCTTATAAGGACAGAAATTTTAGGGAGTGAGCAGGCAATAACATCTGTTTCAAATTTTGTCAGGTTAGCAGTTTTGGCGGAAGGGATTAAGTTCATTACATCGACCCCAATGCTCAACTAGTGCTTATTTTAGCAACCCTTGAAATACCATTAAGCATTTTGCCTGGCATTCTAATGATTCTTCCATATCCCTAAAGGAGCAGTCAATCACTCAAAGAAGCAGTCAATAATATGAACGTCAGTACTTGACTGGTAC
The DNA here is from genome assembly GCF_046866305.1 of Octopus bimaculoides. Taxonomy (NCBI): domain Eukaryota; kingdom Metazoa; phylum Mollusca; class Cephalopoda; order Octopoda; family Octopodidae; genus Octopus; species Octopus bimaculoides. The sequence goes on along the minus strand of NC_142941.1, from coordinate 36,545,204 downwards.
TTAATTGTATTGACTCTGAAAAGATACAAGACAAAGTTGAGCACAAGACTTGAACTCCTTAAATAGAATTAAATTGATGACAAATAATGTATGTTTATATTCTGTTCTATGGTGTCTGACAATTTTCGGATGCCATAGAACACTGTTAGACATAATGAAGGGGTAGGCCAGAAGAAAAAGTTTGAGAATGTCTACATTACACAATATAGTCTTAGGTGTCTCTAAAAATACAAGAAGGGTGGCCCTAGCTGCAAGCAATGCCACTGATCATGGATTGACTCTATCAGGGCAGATATGGTCTAGAGCTAGCAAAAAAAAGAAAAAAGAACAGCAGCAACTCTTACATGACTCAAGCCATCTAGTTGTAAACATATTTAAAAAAAGTGTTTAGAATAAATAACTACAACAAGCAGCAATAGAAATAGCATAATAACATTGACCAATGCTAAATTCATCTTTGCCAGTGGGTGTGGTTAAAACAGGAGTAGCCAGATCCCATTGATCTTTATTTAGAAATCAAATACAACACATCACACCTTGATGAATACTTCTGCTCATGAACATTCTTGGAATTTTGAAGTGATTGCCTGGCAACAGTAGTATCAACAAAGTAACTGTTTGTGTTATTTTATTGAGTATTCTATATTCTGAGTAAGTTTTATGAATATTAAGGATATTTTAATATATTCTCTATCATCAAATCACAAAGTGTCAGATATATTTGATTAAGATGATTGTGTCATACAGGCATAAGAACATATGAATTACTTTAATTTGAGTTTTAAACTGTTTGCATTTTATCGATATATTGTTGTCCAACAACTTGTGTATTCTGAATTAGCAGGGCTTTTCTTTCATTCATTCTATCCTTCTTTTCTTTCTTTCTTTCTTTCTTTCTTTTTTTTTTTTTTTGTGCCATGTCCACAGAATGGTTGGGAAACTATCAATAGAGATTCAATGCAATGTAAATGCCCTTTTTTTTTTATCCCCTTCAAAGTAATCAATTCAGTGAGAGGGAGTGAGAACAAAGGAGAGAGATAGAATAAGGGAGAAAGAATAAAAGTGAGAGAGAGAGAGAGAGAAGAAATGGACCCAAGTACTTTGCTGGTACTTTTTAACAACTCCAAAAGGATGTAAAGCTAAGTTAGCCTTGGCAGGATTTGAACTCAGAGTGCAGAGAGTCAGAACAAATACAAGTCATTCTATTCAGCTCTAATGACTCACTTCACCAGTTCATCTCCTTAGCAAACAAGCAGAACCATTAGAACATACCAGCCATGGCCATTCCATCATTATTTCAGGAAGTGTGTATTTAGAATTATGTCACCCAGTGTGTTTCTCACGTTATTTTATTAAGACAGGTAGAGTATGATATGACTAAGAAGATTTGGCTGCTATTACTAACATAGAACACAGCCAGCTTGTGGCCTCCTTTGTTTGATTTTGTTGCTAGCTAAGTATTGTTTTTCTTTTATTCTATATCTATTTGTTTCTGTTATTTTTTTTCCTGCATATATTTTCCTAATTTTTCAGTTATAATATGCAATTAGTTACTATTATAAAACACAATTGGTTTCTTAGAATATTTATTTAATACGTAATTGCTTTCTGGACAAGTTCTTTATCATTACTATTAAGTGTATTTGTCTGACAGTTCACAACAGGCTAGGCAGGCATAGGTTGTTGTTCTTTATCAGTCTCCTTCCATATACTTGTTTTATTGGTTTATTCATTCCTCCTTTCCTAGTATTTGCTTTAGGTATAGCATTAAACATTGTTAAGTGTGTTCTTTCTTAATAGGTATTTAATTACGAGGAAGATCGAAGCTACTAAAATGCTTAAGGGTATATATACATACAAGTGTGTTATAATAGAAATAGGGAGTGCTATTGTTGTTATGAAAGCTTTGTTATAACATCATTAATTTGAAGGGCAAGAGTATGCTGCCCTGGTATTGAAATACAATGAAAATCAATAGAATCAAGTTGATGATAGATTAACGTGAAAGGATTAGTAATAGCAGCAATAATAATAATAATAATAATAATAATAATAATAATAATAATAATAATACAAAGGACTGTGGATGAGTAGTTATAACAATAGTAGCAACGATATCTAGAATAAGAACCAAAATCATACATGACCATTTTAATATTGGTTTTATTCTTTTGGTATCGGTTTGCAGTGACAGTGAAATAAAATTGAACCAACACATAATGAACATCTAAAATGTGTAATGAAAACTGTTGAGCTTGAAACTCTAGCTGTTTTGATATTGATAAAAAAACAGAAAAGATATCAATGTTGCTGTTTATTTATATGGGAAAACAAGGTTTTGTCTTGTCCAAACAAATCCATTATTAATATGGAAATCCAAATTATATAGAATAAGTCCCACAAGCAGCCTTTGGCGTTTTTCATCCAAGACAGTTTTTTCTTGAAAAACCTAATATTCTAAATGCTAGTATTTATAGCTTTATCAACTTTAAGTTCCACCATTAAAACACTTTATTAAATAATGAGATTTACAAACATTTCAAAATAAATTATTATTTTTAAATGTTTTTAAAATTCTGTCTAAAGACATATGTACACCAGGTATATGCCTAAATGCACCCACAGATATAGGGGCCCAATGCTAATCTGTCTGTACTGTGGCTTTCATGCAGTGCTATATTAAGATATGGACACACTGTACAGTTATACAGGGTTTCCTACAGGTCTAAGGACCTAAAGGTAATATATTTAAGCCATGACATACACGTAAGAGAAGTATGTAGGAGCCCAATAATATTAAGACAATCCACTAGGAGTTACAAAGAAAAGACAATTGAAAGTGTGAAAAAATAACATGTTTCCAAATTAAGAAGGAAAGTAGTAAAAGACATTAAACAATATCATCATTTAGTGTCTGCTTTCCATGCTGGCATGGGTTAGATGGTTTGACTGAAACTGGTAAGCTGAAGAGCTGCACCGAGTTTCAGTTTGATTTGGCATGGTTTCTACAGCTGGATGCCCTTCCTAATGCCAACCAGTCCAAGAATATAATGGGTGCTTTTAAAAAGTTAAAGGTACATTTTGCATGTACATACACATATATGAATACACATATGCATTCATAAACACATACACATATCTGCATGGAAATAAAATTTTATAAAAGTACAATAAAATGTACAACAATTAAGATATAATTTATAGAAGTAGGCTTAAAGGTTTTTCATGCTAGATTGATTTGTATAGTCTACAACTTGACCATTTCTCAAATTGTATTTGAGTGCATCCACATGCACCAGTGAGCATATTTTGAGACAGTTGATTTTGAAAACCACCATCATCTTGAAAGTAACCTTTTCTAAGTTTGATATAATGCCTTAATTTTACTAATCTACCTTTGCATATTGATTATATCCTGAACTTAACTGAAGTTGTGTCATTATACCTTCTTCAGTGAATCTATGTCACTACAAATGTGTAATTTTGTGTATTAACTGTTTGTTTGATTCTTGAAGAACACTGAATCATAGTTTAGTTGTATCATTTGTATTTTCTTTGGTCTTTTCACAAGGGCAGAATTTTTTGTCACTTAGAAATTGTTTCTCCTCACCTGTTTTCATTGTTTTATGTTAAGTCTTATTTCCTTGCTTATCTGTAATTCTTACTTTCTCATCACATGATAAAGGTGCAGTACAGCAGTTTGATATCATTAGGGGATGAGATATTTGTGCATTTGTTTGTGATACTGGGCTTCAAGTATTTCCTTTGCTTTCCCCATCAAAGTTTCCAAAAATAGGCTTTCTTCCCTGTATCATGCCCTTTATGTAAGTACTTTGTACTGTGCATAGTTTCAGCATGGCTCTGTGACCTTTGGTGGTGGTGGTGGTGGGATATTAAGACGTGCAAGCTCATTTTAGCACCCCTTGATCACTTTTTTCTAATTTACTTGTTTCAGTCATTTGACTGCGGCCATGCTGGACCACCACCGTTTATAGTC
>NC_142941.1:36533707-36536207 GCF_046866305.1 Octopus bimaculoides | reverse complement strand
CCAAGGTGTTGCACTTTGGGACTGAACCCGAAACCATGTGGCTGCAAAACAAGCTTCTTAACCACACAGCCATGCCTGTACTTGAGATTTTAGTTTTACATGGATATAAAGAAATGCATGCCATTGTATTTGCACCAGTCTGTGAGCATGAGTGTGCATTCTTCTGTGTACATGCTTATGTGCATAGTTTGTGAGTGTGTGTGTGTGTAAGAAAGTGTGTGTTGCATGTCTAAAAGGTGTTTTGTTTTACATGGATATAGGGTGGGATATGTCATTGTGCTTTTGTGTTTGTTTGAGTGTGTGCGGCGTGCATGTCTGTGTATATGTATGACTATGTATGTCTGGTTTTTACATAGATACATATTCATAGCCTGAGTATGTGTCTATGTGTTTGTGTGTGCATTTGGATTTGTGTATGTGTGCATGTACATGTGTGTGTGTGTGTCTGTGTGCAAGCACGCACACAAGCATGGTATTGTCTTGGAATAATCTTGTGCACGTTTTGTTGTTTTTGCCTGAATATGAGTACGTGTTAACATTGAATAAATATGTTTGTATGTATGGGTATATGTGTATACTTATGTGCATATACCTAAACACACACACATACACGGCTCCCAAGAATATATATTGATTTTGTTTTATAGTATAGTGTGTTGTCTGAGCTTACATATGTATATTTGTGTGCATTATGCAGATAGAGTCAAATCCCCATCATCATCATTAAACGTCTGTTTTCCATGCTGGCATGGGTTAGATGGTTTGGCTGGAGCTGCATCAGGCTTCAGTCATATGTTTTGACTTGGTTTCTATGGTTGGATGCCCTTCCTAACACCAACTATTTTACAGAGTGGACTGGGTGTCTTTTATGTGTCACCAGCATGGGTACTTCTTATGTGTCACCAGCACAGGCACCCTTTTACATGTCACTGGCACAGATGCCTTTTACATTTCACTGGCGCAGGTGTCCCTTTGTGTGTTTCTGGCATGGGTGCCATTTACATATCATCAGCATGGGTGCCTTTTATGTGTCACCAGCATGGATACTTCTTATGTGTCAGCAGCATGGGTACCTTTCACATGCCACAGGCACTAACCATGAACATGCTTGTCATGTCTTCTCAAGCACAAGTGAATATATATATAGACTTAATACAGTATTCTTTTCTATATTACTAGTTTTGTTCTTTATTCTCCCCTCCAACTATCTACACTACTCTTGATTAATAACCATATATAAACACTTCATCCAAATGTATATTTTGTATTATTTGATTCTCTCTGATGAATTTCTAATAGGAGATATCTTTCATGTTTTCTACTACATGTACAATTTTGCAACTCCTCTTAGCACAGGGGTTTTCAAACTGTGGTCCGTGGACCACAGGGGGTCCGCAAGGACAAGACAGGGGGTCCGTGGACAGCAAATACTTTTTATGGGCAATTTGATTTTATAGATGTTTTCTAATTGAAATCTTTTAATTGACAATAAACCTATTTGTTAAATACTATTAAATAAATAAATGTAAAAATATATGTTATTTTAAGCAAATATCTATGTGTAAATTTCATAAGCGTTTATAAGGGAGTCCCTAAGGTAAAGCTTGAAATATAAAGGGGTCCACAAGTCAAAAAGTTTGAAAACCCCTGTCTTAGTGAATGAAACATGTGCAATGGTGATATGTGCCTGTCTGTATGTATTTATGTATAGTTGTATAAGTGGTTTATTTCTCTCTTTTATACCAACCTGGTATATATGTTTATATGTATTGTATATATATATATACAAACTGGTATATATTGTATACATATATATACTGGTATATGTGTTTCCACTGCATAAGTTTCGTTTGAGATTTTCTCTATGAGTAAATGTGTGAATGTGCACACTCATGCATGTGCGAATGTGTGTGTGTCTATCTGCATGTTGCTGCATGTATGTACATATGTGAGAGACTTTGTAAACTGCTTACTTGTGCAAGTGTTGTCAATTGAAAGCTCCACATACCAAATGCCAATAGATTTTGGAGGTCATCAAGAGAGAATGCACATCTTTTTGGGGCCTTCCTCTCAACAGTTTTACAGAGCACTGTCTCCCCACCACCACCCTATCACTGCTGTGACGCCCCCATCTACTAGACTGACTGACTAGTATTTAACCCTTTAGCATTTAAGATTATTCTGTTAAATGTAATACTTATATATTCACATTGCTTTGAATTAATCATGCATTATCTCATAGCTTTGAGATTTCAATAATGTGAATGTTATTTTTAGAATGACATTGTAGGGTAGACTATTTGGGGCAAATATGGCCAGTTTAAATGTTAAAGGGTTAAGCATAGACATTTGATTTTAAGCCCTTCACTTTCTCTTTCAAAATTTTCTAACAACTTGCTTTCTCATTTGCAGCTGACAAGCTACATATTGCTATATTTTTGTTTGTTTTAAAAAGTGTATATACATTCACAGTAGATATCTTTGTGTTAGTGCAAATAAA
>NC_142941.1:36506207-36528707 GCF_046866305.1 Octopus bimaculoides | reverse complement strand
ACTGAGGGTAGTTGTCACAACAGTCCGAGTGCAAATGTGAAACCCTGAGTGACAGTTATTGTGATGTTTTAGCAGCTTCAATAAAAAGTATATATATATGTATATATATATATATATATATATATATATATATACACACACACACTCATATATGCACATTCACATATGTATATATATGAATATATATGTGTGTGTGGGTGTGTACATACACACTCATATATATATATATATATTTGCCTGATATATGTTGATATGTTAGAGACTAGAAAATGCACACACACCATTTAAGATAATAGAGGCAGGGGCACATTTTCAATGAAATACTTTCAATTAAGCACCATATCTGTCCAAAATGTTATCAGTTGGTTTCATATAGAATTAGATTTTCCTAAACAGAAGGTTTGATTAAATTAATCTGACATGGTTGACTGAAAGTGTAATGCTTGGGATTTTTTGCACTGAAAGGGCAGTGCAAATGAAAGCATAAGGTCTCATAAACAAAGAATCTTTGGTTGTATAAAAGAATATAGCACAAAGCTATATATATATATAAATATGTGTGTGTGTGTGTATACAAACATAAAATTAATATAGACAGCTGTGTGCAATGTTTTACCAAAAAGGAAAAATCATAATTGTGAGTAAATATGACGAGTGCTAGAACACCTACATTGCATGAAATAAGAGCTAAAAAGCTCTAATGTTGTAGTTAAAGCACATCACTGTATACATATGTACTGACAGGGATTGTAATCGCTCAAAAGCTCCAGTATAGAGAATTCTTGACTGGTACTTTAAATAGAGAGACATACAGACATCCAGACATCCAGACAGACAGATATATATATATATATATATATATATATATATATAAACAAATAGTAAATGAGTATATGCATATATACGTACAGGTATGTGCATACCGACATCCACCTGTATGTATAGGTGCATATCTGGGTACAGGACATTGCAAACAAAACGTAGACGAGAAAACACACAAGCCACATAGAGAACATTCTTCTTCATCACCTACCCCCGTTTTAACACCAGCATTTCGAAGAGCTGGGCAGGACGCATCGCTAAAACGGCTCTTCCCATGGACCGCAAGGCAGGCAGACAGACAGACAGACAGACAGACAGACAGACAGACAGACAGACAGACAGACAGACAGACAGACAGACAGACAGATAGATAGATAGATATAAAACTCAGAATAATTCTCTTTCAACAAATACATAATCTTCTAAAACCCAAGACATTTCAAATGAACAGTTTTTAATCTAATGGCTAAACCTGACAATATCTCACCCACACTCTCTTGCCCCAACCTTACCACAAATAACACTCATTCTTAACACCAATGCCACAGCTTTCTATGCAACAAATACTACTCCAATTATCTGAAAGTTCTAGTTATCAACTACAATACCCACAAAAATATTTCTAGCAAGGGGCCCACCAGTAAAATTCCTAGTGCAGTGCAACTGGGTTCCTTATACAAATACTTTTTAATAAACAAATTTACAAAGATATCTATATGTGTATAAATATAAATGCAGATAAACACAAGTAAACGTAATGACTATATTACATAGAACACAAAATACATAATGCAGAATAAAAAATATGAAATATACAAAAGAGTTACATAATACTCTTATCTTGCCAGTTGTTTCGGTTGCACTATGGTTTATGCCATAGTCACATTCACTATATAATAAAGACCCATAATGTCATAGGTTTATGGAATAACACAAGTTCCTAAGAATCTGTCTGGTAACTCTCATTGGAAGAACGTGGCAAAAGGCCACATGTTTATCTGACTTTCTACTTCCATATCCATTCAATGAGGATCATTCTGATAGCTAAACATTTTTATCAAGGGCATCTGCCCTAGTTGAAATTTAAATTCTCATTTATCTGAACACTGTTCCATGATTATTTATACCAAGCTTGCTTTTGTGTTCTTCAATTCACCACTGATATATATATATATATATATATATATATATATATATGTGTCCTGTATATATATATAATATTTATAATAATATGTCCTGTATATATATATATAATATTTATAATAATATGTCCTGTATATATATATATATATATAATATTTATAATATTCAAATAAGATTCGGGTAAAACCTTGTAGAAATAGTATGCAAAGCTTGTTTAAAATCATTAACAAGAGACAATGCACATCACTCATTTATCTGGTTTGGAAACTTAAAGAAGAAAAAGTGCAACATCACACAGACAATAATGAAAAATGCATATCCACACAATATGTTCTCAAGATCTTGCAATCTCTGTTCTGAGGTGATGTAATGTATTTTAGTGTGTATAGGTAAACTTGTGAAGAGGTACTCTGAAAGATTTATTAGATGCAACCACAGGCTAAAATGCTCATTTTTGTAGTTCTACTAAGACAATTAATGTTTGAAACTCTATTGATACCATCTGCTCTTTTTTTGTTGTTTTTTGTTAATTCAATTTTTCTTCATCATATTGTATGCATTTATCTTTGGTTTTAAAAATAGCATGTATGTGTGTATATATACATCAAATTATATACGTTATCTTGTATGTGGTTTGAACCTTGGCTAAGAATATCTTATAGAAATGTATACATGTCCATATATAAATAGATATAAGTGAGTATATTCTGTTTTACTTATATGTCAGTATATTAAATTATATTTTATTTTATTTTACTTTATTATATTGTATATCTTTTCTGTTTTTCATAAACTGTAAGAATGCATGTACATATGTGCATATACAAATAGATAGATTCAAATATACAAATATACATATCTTTTATTTTCTATTTTACTTTCCTTTATTTCTATCGTTAAAAATAGTAAATATGTATATAGGAAGTGTATACAGAACGTATATAATATGTGTATACAGAATGATGGAATGGGGTTAAAATACCTAAATTTTCTTTCCTAATTACACTGTATAACAATGAAAAAAATAAACGGAAATGAGAATAATCTTTTCTGGGGCTATCTTGTGTGTAGATTACGAATATAACATCTGCTTCTTTCTGTGACCCTCCAGTTTCATGTAAATGACCATCTTACATACGTTAAGTATACTGATGATCCTGTAGGAATTGAGTGCAAACAGAGTTGGGCCAAAATTGACAAAATTGAACAGATTTTGATATAATTTTTATAGGGTATTCCTAAGGTCAACCTATACTATGAAAATTATAAAAAGTACACTCAATATTTTTATAATTATATGGGTCCAAATTTGGTAAATCTGACAAGAAACCATACCTCATCACCCAAGGAAATCAGAGGGCTGTGCCAAGCTCCACTGTCTACTTTGGCATGGTTTTTATGGCTAGATGCCCTTCCTAACACTAACCACCTTACAAAATGGACTGGGTGCTTTATATAAATGCACACACACACACACACACACACACACACAGTTCTTACATGAGTGTACCATTGAGAGAAGGTAGTAGGTAGAGACTTACAGAGACAATATTAAGAAAGGAAGTAATAGGATGGAAAGATAAAAATTAGTCTCAGAGAATTTATTGAGAGAGAGAGTTAGAGAGTTGTAATGATGGCAGGATAGGTTCAGTGGGTGATAAAATGCTACTCTACTTCATATTATATATAGGTGAATAGAAGTGTAAGTGAAGAAGAGCCAAGATGGTTTTGACAAGGAGCCTGAGTGTATCTTCAAAATAACATGCTCAAGAGAACATGGAGCAAAAGATTCAGAAAGTCAGAGAAAAATGTTGTAGCAAGATATAGGTAGTGGAGGCATTCAACTTTCACTTACCTCACAATTATGGATGGCATAGTATAATGAATGGAAGCAGAGATGCTGGAGAGAGAAGAGGATATAGAATAGGTACAGATATATCTATCTCTATATATAGAAAGATAGATTAGCTAGATATAGATGTAGATAAATGCATATATATATATATATATATATATATATATATATATATATATATGTATGTACATATATGCATGGATATATGCATGTATTTACATATTATTTATATTATTATATGATCGAACACCACGCATCCTTTTCCAAGTAAGTTTTATCTTAATATTACGATGCACACTCTTCTACTATCTCTTCTCTGTCTATCTTTCTCCCTCTCTTGTTTTTCATCCTTTCTGTTTTTCTCTTCCACCCTTTCCCTATTCTTTTCTCCCTTTCACCATTCCCTCTCTCTCTCACTCTTCCTCCTTGACTCTCTCATCGCTGACACGTGACGAAAGGGGATCTCTTTTTCTGTCCATTTCTTTCCTAAAGAAAAGACATGCCTTTTCCTGTCTTCTCTCATGGCTCGTCCACCTAGCGTTCATAATAATTTTTCTATCGTCTTGGCTCAACAGCCCTCACCGTTTGTTTTTACTGTCTTGTTCTCACTGTCCTGTTCTTGTTAACACTTTCACCCTCCACAAAAAATCCCAAATTTTATTTAATCTGCTTTGCAAGAAGGACTGTTTCAATGAAGTCGCGTATTGTCCTTGCCTTCGAAATGCAGAGTAGATAAAACAGGGACAACTGACGAAGGGGTATACTCTTTATGTTGCATGTCTCATTTCTCTTTTTGGTTTTTTTTTGTTGTTCAAAAAAATGTTCGTTTTCTATGTTTTCGTTTTTATGTGTTTGTTTCTCATTGTGCTTAACGTTTTTTTTTATGTCCTGTACCCATATATGCATGTCTATATACATATATAAGTAGGTATGTACATATATGTATGGATATATGCATATATTTATATATTATATCACTATATGATCGAACGCCACACATCCTTTTCCAAGTAAGTTTTATCTATATATATATATATATATATATATATTTATATATATACACACACATACTTACATACGTATGTGTACACATATACAAACATAAATGTATATATTTACATACATATATACATACTTACATATGTATATGTACACACATACAAACATAAATGTATAGATTTACATACATATAATTACATACATACATACATATATGTGTGTGTGTGTGTGTGTGTATTTGTGTCTGTGTGTAAGTACAAACTAATATGTATACATGCACATATACATGTAAGTTTATATATACATATACATATATATTGATTAATTTAGTTTGCATGTGCAATGCATATGAACTGATTATGTATGGGTAAATTCGTGCACTAATCATATATATGAGTGTGTGTGTCTTTGTTTACTATTGTGAGCATGTATTTATACATTCTTATGAAAGTGTTTGCATGCATCTATGCTTATATACTTATAATAAGTATTGATATCCATGCACAAACATATATTTGTCTCTTCTATGCAAGGACATACACATGGTGTGTATGCTGATTAGTTTCCATTGTAGATATTAAGGAATATATTGAATGTGAAAGCAATTAAGTTCTATAGAACTTGTAATAACTTAATCTTGCAAGCATCTGCTTGATAATTGGAAGATTAAGAGTTCAGTCTTTACCTATGAGTTAACCTCCATGCTGCTGATAACTTGACTAATATGCAACCAGAACATGAGCCTGCCAGCCTATGGGTAGCATTGTCAGTTGTTTCACTTTTACCATTCCTGACAGATACACTTAAACATTTTATAGCCTTTATAGATCAATGAGTCTAAATGTTTCTTAGAACTGCTCAGATCAATTAAGCCAATGCTTAAATTAGACAAGATTTTCATGTTGTCCAATGTATGATGAGATTGGAATCTTCTTGAATAGAACCCAATATATTGAAAGTAACATTCCCCAAATGATTTGGTACTTATTCAGCAACATCTCAGTGAAAAGAGCAATTAAGGGAGCTGGCTATTTGATTTGCAATCTCCAAATTCTTTCAAATTACACTTTGCCAAATTAAAAAAAATGGACATATGAGAAAATGAAGTCTTGGCTATACAAAAATAATGAGATGATTCAGTGTGGAACAACTTTAGTCATATGTCTTTTAAAGCTAGGGTGATCTAAGGGCTCAACATCAATCTCAACTACTGAAGTATTCAGTTCAACTTATATTCTAGAATTGAACTAAAAATCTATGAATTGATAGTGCATTAATTTATTGTATATATGTTATCTCTTTTATCTCTACCATAGTGATAAAGTGATTATATTGTACCTTAACTGGTACTTATTTTACTAGTGTCTATATGCCAAGTTCTTAAGTCCTCTAAGGTATAAAGGTATGTAGGACAGACTCAAATTAAATAGCAAAAGAAATTTTGTGCTATGTATCAATTTGTTACGCACCCACTGTTTTTTGGCACTCTTCTTTTAATTTTGACTCGATATCTTCAGGAAGAGATACCTCAATCCTTTATATATTAACCAAAATGAAGTAGATTGACAAATTTACTTTTTGAACCAGTTGAAGACACACAAGATGTCGAAATATCATTCACTAGATAACAAATGGCACTCTTCTTTTAATTTTGACTCTATATCATCAGGAGGAGTTACCTCAATCCTTTATATAGTAACCATAATAATAATAATAATAATAATAATAATAGTAAAGATAATAATAATAATAATAATAATAATGATAATAATAATAATAATAATGTAATATGAATAAATAAAAATGTCAAATGTCTTGATGCATGACTTTTGGCCCATCCTGTATTATATTCAATCAGCAAAATACTTATAATTTTGTGGTAATGAATCCCTATTGTATTTGACAAGGAGTATTCAATTGCTTGAGTGGGCTACATACAAATTGTATTATCATATAAGTAGCTAAATTAGAAATCATCATCTAAACATAAAAATTTATTATCATATAAGTAGCTGATTATTTGCCAGACAAATGTTCACTTAATGCAATTCTCAGACAGAATCAACAATGAGATGATTTAACAAGGGGTGGACCTTTGAATTACATATGTAATCCATTGAGCAAGCTTAAAAAGAGTTTTTTATTTCTTCATTGCCCACAAGGGGCTAAACATAGAGGGGACAAACAAGGACAGACAAAGGGATTAAGTTGATTACATCAACCCCAGTGCGTAACTGGTACTTAATAATATATCGACCCCGAAAGGATGAAAGGCAAAGTTGACCTTGGCGAAATTTGAACGCAGAACATAATAGCAGACAAAATACTGCTAAACATTTTGCCCGGCGTGCTAATGTTTCTGCCAGCTCGCCGCTGACAGAGTTTCTGCCTACAAAGAGTTTCAGCCTTCACCCACAAGTTTTGGGTCAATGCAAAATTATGGTGAAGGCACTTACCCAATATGCTGTGGACCAAACCTGCAACCTTGTTAGCGTGAAGCAAACTTTTTTTTCCATTCAGCTCCACTGCATCATATGATTAGTACTTACTCTGTAAGAAACATAGGGCCAGGTTCCTAGTTTCTCTGGTGTGTATATATTCCTCTCTAGGTAGGATGCGGGTCCATCATAGGATGACTCATTTTAATTTGCTGAATAGACTGGGGCAGCATGAAATGAAGTGTTTTGCTTAAGAACACAGTGCATCACCCAATTCAGGAACTGAAACCACAATCTTACGACCATGTGTACAACACCACAACCACAAAGCCATGTGCCTCCACATACTGCATCATATATTATGCTGTAGAGTAACCCATACATATAACTATACAGGACACAGAATGTATACATATACATATGAATATATTATGCACAGTGTGTGCATATACATATGTATGTCTATATAAGCCAGATATGTAGCAATCATGTAATAACATTTCACAATACACTTGTCCAAATAGATATTGAAAGTATGCTGCCAAAGATCCAGAATTCTAAGATAAAACTGCCAAACTAAAGAATGGTCTATTTAACATGAATCTTAAAAGTCATGGAACAGTAGTATTATTCATCTACTGTTTTATAACAATATTTCCACTCTATACAATATATTTGTGTCTTCATGAATACATACAATGTATGTATACAAATATATGTATATATATATCTATCTATCTTTATCTATCTTTATTTATCTATCTATATGTATATATATATATATATATATATATATATATATATATATATAAATGAATACATATTCTTTTCTTCTTACCCTTGTTTCAGACATTAGACTGTGTCCATGCTGGGGCACTGCTTTGTAAAGCTTTTAGTCAAACAAACCGACCTCGAGTATTTATCTTTTTAAGCCTGGTACTTATTTTATCAGTCTCTTCTGCTAAATCACTAAGTTATGTTGACGTAACAAACTAACACTGGTTGTCAAGAGGTAGTGGGGGACAAACACAGGCAGAAGGACACACACACACACAATGAACCTCTTTCTGTTCCCAATTACCAAATCCACTCGCAATGCTTTGGTCAGCTCAAGGCTATAGTAGATGACACTTGCCCAAGGTGCTACGTAGTGAGGCTGAACCCAAGACCATGTAGTTGGCAAACAAGTTTCTTATCATACAGCCATGGCTGAGTGGATAAGTATGTGTGTGTGTGTGTGTGTGTGTGTGTATACATACATACATATGAATGTGTGGTCGTGTAAGTAAGGCATCGAAATTGTGAGGAGCTTTGCTTGATAACTGATGAGGGAAGAACATGTCCACACCCATTGTGGGATTTTCCTGTTCTCTGTATGTTTCTTTATCATCTTTCTGTGGAACACTGGGGTAAGATGCAGCCTCCAGGTTCAGTCCCACTCTAGCCTCGGGCTGGCCAAAGCCTTGTGGGAAGATTTGATAAATGGAAATTGAAAGAAGCCTGTTATACAAGTATGTGTGTGTATGTTTGTGCGTGAGGGTGTGTGTGAGAGAGAGAGAGTGTGTCTCTCTCTGTCTGTGTTTGTCCCCCACTACCACTTGACAATCAGTGTTGGTTTGTTTATGTTCCCATAACATAGCAGTTTGGCAAAAAGGGTCCAATAGAATAAGTATAGGTTAAACAAATGTATATACCGGGATCTATTTTATTTGACTAAAATCCTTTAAGGTAGTACTCCAGCATGGCCGCTGCCTAAAGACTGAAACAGATAAAAGATAAAATATGTGTGTGTGTGTGTGCGTGCGTGCGTGTGTGTGTGTGCATTTGTGTGTGTGTATGTGAGTGTGCATGTAAGTATATATATATGTGTATATATATATATATATATATATATATATATATATATATATACACACACAAGTGTGTGTATGTAAAATTACATGGTCTTTTGTGATTCAATTTTGTAATGTCCTTCATCCATTGCCCTTGTGGTATACAGAACATTCATCCTTGATAGCATTCTCAGTATTTTTATGGTGGGGGAGGAGGAGGATGTAGTAGCAATACGACAGACAGTATGGGAAGTAGTATGGTGGTATTATAGGCTACAGTAGTAGGCTTTGTTGCCCTTAAAATTTATACCATTGAGAATTCTCTATTCTTTCCAACTCCTGTATCTCTATAATGCATAGTTATCTACATCTATCAGTATATCTATAAAATATATGTCTATGAGTACATGTATATGCATAAACATACAAATACATACATACACACACACACACACACACACACATATATATATATACATGTGTGTGTGTGTGTGTGCGTATCTGATATATTTGATACATATAAGAGAAAGAGAGTGTATGCATCTGTAAGTTCCCATATGCAGCTGTTTACATCAGCAGACTTACACATATTCGTGCATGATAACACAGATATAAGGTTACTGCTTGCTTTATCATGCATATGGTCATTGATCCACCAAATATTTATGAATGTCTCGTCATGTGATAACCAATCCCTTAAACATGTGATCTATTAGTGGCGCTCATTCCAACAATTGAATGTGTATATATATGTGTATATGTACAAATACATATATATATATATATATACACATTCATATGCCTATGAAAACACACACATATGCATGTTTATTAATGTATGTGTAAATATTCATGCAGACAATGCACACACACACACACACACACAGTTTATGTGTATATATTTATATATAGCTTATTTATAGCTTCAGAGAGTTTGTAAAGCAGTAAAGTTGATCTCCAAACTAAGTTTTGCAGTAAAAACATTATACACACTTATATATATGAATATATGTGTGTGTGCATATGTATTTGCATATATACATATACACACATATATGTGTATGCATGCTTGTTCTATGTACACATATATATACATACACATATATAAATATATACATGCATACACACACACACATATTTATACACATATAATACTCTTTTATTCTTTTAATGGTATCAGTCACTAGACTGTGGTAATGGTTGAGTTCTACCTTAAAGGGTTTATCCATTCAAATAAATCCAGTACTTATTTTCCAGTCTGGTATTTATTCAAACAGCTTCCATTTGCAATACCACTAGATTACGGGGCTATCAAGAAATTAACACCTATTGTAAGGCAGAAACAAACAAATAAAAGCTCACACACACATATGCAATGGACTTCTGTAAAATTTCTCTCTACCAAATTCACTCAGATGACATTGGTCAGTCCACAGCTATTAAAGAAAACAATTGTCCAAAAGGTTGTGCAAAACTACAAGGCTTCAAAGCAAGGTTCTTATGCAACTAAGTCTATATCCATAAGATATTTGTCTATATATACATTATATATATATATATATATACATTATATATATATATATATACATATATTACTCTTTTACTCTTTTACTTGTTTCAGACATTTGACTGCGGCCATGCTAGAGCATCGACCCCACCAGGACTTATTCTTTGTAAGCCTAGTACTTATCTATCGGTCTCTTTTGCCAAACCGCTAAGTTACGGGGACGTAAATACACCAGCATCTGTTGTGAAGCGATGTTGGGGGAACAAACATACACGCAGATACATATATATATATATATATATATATATATACCCCTTCAGGTAGATGGCCCTGCTCAGTATGTAGAAAAGGAGTAGGTAGTAACTCTATAAGATGTACCCGGTGCAAGCTATGGACACATAAGAGGTGCAGCAACATCAAAGGCAGGTTAACTAGCAAGTTAGTTTTTGTTTGTGGCAGATGTTCAGGTGCAATAAAGACTGCAAACAAACAGGAAACAACTTCTATCTCATTCCAGGGTGAAAAACTAGAGGTAGTCGATAGCTTCCGCTATCTGGGCGACCAAGTTAGTAGTGGGGGTGGGTGCGCTGAAAGTGTAGCTGCTAGAATAAGAATAGCCTGGGCAAAGTTTAGAGAGCTCTTACCCCTGCTGGCGACAAAGGGACTCTCACTCAGAGTAAAAGGCAGACTGTATGACGCATGCATACGAACAACCATGCTACATGGCAGTGAAACATGGGCTGTAACTGCTGAGGACATACGTAAGCTCGCAAGGAATGAAGCCAGTATGCTCCGTTGGATGTGTAATGTCAATGTGAATACCCGTCAGAGTGTAAGTATCTTGAGAGAAAAGCTGAACATTAGAAGCATCAGTTGTGGCGTGCAAGAGAGACGATTGCGCTGGTATGGACATGTGGTGAGAATGGAGGAGGATAGCTGCGTGAAAAAGTGCCACACCCTAACAGTTGAGGGAACCCGTGGAAGAGGTAGGCCCAGGAAGACCTGGGCTGAGGTGGTGAGGCAAGACCTTCGTACATTGGGCCTCACCGAGGCGATGACTACGGACCGAGACCTTTGGAAATGGGCTGTGCGTGAGAAGACCCGGCAAGCCAAGTAAGATCGTTGCCAGTGCCCCTGGACTGGTTCTTGTGCGGGTGGCACATGAGATGCACCATTTTGAGCGTGGCCGTTGCCAGTACCGCCTGACTGGCTCCTGTAGGATTTTCGAGCGAGATCGTTGCCAGTGCCCCTGGACTGGCTTGTGCGGGTGGCACATAAAAGACACCATTTCGAGCGTGGCCGTTTTCGTGCGGGTGACACGTAAAAGCACCCACTACACTCTCTGAGTGGTTGGCGTTAGGAAGGGCATCCAGCTGTAGAAACTCTGCCAAATCAGACTGGAGCCTGGTGTTGCCATCCGGTTTCACCAGTCCTCAGTCAAATCGTCCAACCCATGCTAGCATGGAAAGCGGACGTTAAACGATGATGATGATGATGATATATGACAGGCTTCTTTCAGTTTCCGTATACCAAATCCAGTCACAAGGCTTTGGTCGGCCCGAGGCTATAGTAGAAGACACTTGCCCAAGGTGCCACGCAGTGGAAATGAACCCGGAACCATGTGGTTGGTAGGCAAGCTACTTACCACACAGCCACTCCTGTGCCTATATATATGTATATATATGTATATATATTTAAATAATAAGGATAAAAAATTGAATATTAATTTGATTAATATCAATTTAAACCAGTGGCCTAGAATACTGAAAAAATCTGAAGATTCAGAAAAATTATACTACATACATATAAGAGGGATGACCATGTCCACTTAATGGTCATCCCTCTTATATGTATATTATATATATATATATATATATATATATACATATAAAACAGGAAATCGAGTACTCAAAATATGAGTGCATGTATATTTTTATTAATATTTAGAATTTTGTATATTGGCACTTATTAAACTTTGATAAGTGCCAATGCATGAAACTCTCAGCCATTGAGCCACTCTGTTGCTTCTGCTAAATATTAATGAATAAATATATTTCCAGTCATTATGCCACATTGGACCACTGAACTCTGCACATCTTTTCTCTCTCCATTTTGTCCCGCTTAATCTTTTCTGTAAAAGAACACAGGCTCGAAATGTAAAAGACTTCCATTTTTCATGAGTATTAAACAACTACACCTGCTTGATGTTCCTATACTTGTTTTTGTCATTTTTGTTTTCTGTAAATTTGAACTATATATGAATATAGATATATGATGATGATGATATATTAATGTGTGTGTGTATGTATGTATATATATATATATATATATATATATATATATATATATATATATATATATATATATATATATATATATATATATATATATATATAAAGATGGAAACTCCCATTGAAAATGATGCATCAGTGTTCAGTTTTTGCTGAACAACCAGCAGAAATGATTTGTTTATAGTGATCAAATGTATGTGCTGTACATGGGCTCACTCCCTCCATCAAATTCATTGTCTGAACAGCTGTAAATTGTGCCACACATCAGGTGTCAAAGTAATCATGGAGCGATGTGTGAAGGGATTTCGCTCAAGAACACGTCACTACATGGTCCAGGAATTGAAATTATGATCTTGTGTTTATGAACACAATGCCCTAACTATTTGGCCATGCACCCTCTATTTCTACACACACACACACACACACACACATATATATATATATATATCATCATCATCATAATTTAATGTCTGTGTTTCATGCTGGCATGGGTTGGATGGTTTGAAAGGATTCCAATAGGACAGCATCATGCTCCAGTGTCTATTTTGGCAAAGTTATGTATTTGTGTGTGTGTGCGTGTGTGCGTGCATGTGTGTGTGTATGTGTGCATGTGTATGTGTATATGTTTGTATGTATTATTGACTAAAATGCCCTGGCAGCAGAGTACTAGTGAGAATGTATGTATGTATATATATATATATATATATATATATATATATGTATATATATATATATGTATGTATGTATGCATGTATATGTATATATATATGCATATATATATTTTTAGATATGAATGTATATATGTATATATATATATATATATATGCATATATATATATGTGTGTGTGTAAGCATACACATATCATGTGTATATGTATTTCATGAATATATTGATTTTGTTCATGTTTTATTGTGCTAAAATATATCATATAAGTATACCTTTATATTAGATATGTGTTGGATCTAATCTATGTATATATTGTTACCTGAAATAGAATCTGATATCTTAATGTTGGCTAGCTGTACATAATATTCAAGTATAGCTGTGCTGAATCTGTACTTCAATCAGTGTATATATAAGCATAACTATGTGTGTGTATACACACACACACACACACACACACACACACACACACACACACACACAAACACAAATATATATATAATGAATATATTGCATGCATGCATACAACAAACATACTTATATACATGCATACATATATATATATATACACACACACATATATATATATAATATAAATAATATATATATATATATATATATATATATATATATATATATATATATATATATATATATATATGTAATATGCATGCAAGCTCGTTTATTTTCTATCTGCTGATCATATGGGGGGAAAACCTTGAACAAAAGGGACAGTTACATTGAATTCTCAATAAACTGTTAATCTAGCCAAGGTTAGACAATCCAAATGGTGACTAAGCCTTTTCATCAGATAACCAGTGATTTATTTCCAATTCAGCTAAATCTCAACCTATAACCCCCTCCTATTCACCCGCTTCAGTTACATGTTTTTATTTCATTTCTTATGTATATTTTTTTTGTAATTGTTTTCTTTATTATTATGCTTTTGCATCACTTATTTTTAATTCATTTTTTCTCTTTATTTTTCAGTTTTGTACTGTTCGTGTTTTTTTTTTCCCTGTTTTGTATTATAATAATTTTTATCTTCTCTCTCTCTTTCTCTATTTCCTCTCTCTCTCTATTTAAATACAACACTTCCCTGCACAATAGTTACTGATACATTCACTATAAATGCTTTTTGACGTCTTTATTTTTGTGGGAAGGTCCTTCTCCATATACACCCACTGTATATCTATGTTATTCATCTTACCTTATCAGTATCATAGCATTATTAAGCTCTTGCTTTTTTTTCTTTTCCCCCTTCTTTTTTTTTTTTTTTTGATATCTTAATTCTTACAGATGTGCATCCAGGAGGCTGCATTAGCTTCAAGCTTAGGCAAAGAAGAGCAGCACATATTACTGTCATCTGATCACACTTGGAATGAATTAACTGCTGAACACTACGAAACATTACCTGGTGAGTATACAAAGAAATAATACATAAAAACTGACCAATGAAAGAACTTACATAGCTTTATGTAGTCAGTGAATTTGCTAGAAACAGAAACCAAATTACATTAATTTCCATCTTATTTTCTTCAAAAATGTTAAAAAAAACACAATTAATAGGAGATAAATAATTTATCTCTTCAAAACAAGAGACTGATTATCATAGCTGGAATGCCTTTAAATCATAAATCTGCATAGTAAGGGCTAATCTTGCATTAACCCTTTAGCATTCAGCTTATTCTGTTAAATGTGATGCTTATTCATTCATGTTGTTTTGCATTATTCGTGCATTATCTTGTAGCTTCAAGGTTCTGACACAGTAGATTATGTTTAGAATGAAATTGTAGGGTGGGAGTGAGAGGCCAGATTCAGCCAATTTGAACATAAAGCAGGTAGATTATTTTGACAGGATTTGGTCGATTCATATGCTAAAGGATTATATAACAATTAAAGAAAATTAAAATACCATAAATGTCAGTGATTCACTATGGTCTTAACCAACCAGCTGATGAGTAAAATAGAGGATAAAAATATAACATTTATATGAAGAAGTACCAAATATTTTGCAAACCAGAATAACTTATTTTACATCTCATTGATGAAGGATTCCGTAGATGATGTTAGTTAATAGTCATTCATCTTCCTCGTGGCAAATCAATTTGCTCCACTTTATTACAGATATTTGGACTTATTAGTTGCTATCACAGGTCGTTGCTATTTTCTTCAAATTCTACCATTTTATTTTAACCTTATGAATGGTAAAATATCATTAATTGGCAGAGTGGCATACCACCATCCAACCCACACACATTTAAAAGGTACTGTTAAATTACTTATATTTTGCAAAAAAAAAAAAATATTGTTGTTACATGTTTCCAGTGAACTAGCAATGTTAGTTATTCCTAGTCTTTCATGAAAACATGTCAGGCCAAGGGAAAATTTTGTCTTACTTAGAAAACAAGTGAGGGTTGGCAACAGAAGGAGCATCTGGCTGTAGAAAGTCTGCATCAACAAATTCTATTTGACACATAAACATAGAAAAATGAATGTTAAAACAATGATGATGATGACGATGATATATATATATATATATATATATATATACACACACACACACACACACATAAACATATATATATGCATATGTATGTAAATATGTATGTATGTATGTATGTATGCATGTATCTATCTATCTATTTATATATATATATATATATATATATATATATATATATATATATATATATATATATATATTCATATAAGGGCATTACTATAGAGTAATGCCTCACGTTCAGCTACCATAATAAACACATTTTTACTGAACACGAGGAAAATGCAATTCCCAAAAATTGGCCTCTTAAAAAAAGACTTAACTATATATCGAACGATTTCCCAATTATTACAATAATATGTAACTTTCGATCATCAGTATAGTATGGTCAGAAGATATAAAAATAAACAAAAGATTCAACATACCAAAAACGAACACCCATGTATCCACCCCAAAACGCCTGCTTCTATATATATATATATATATATATATACACACATATATATATATGAGGATGCATTACCTAGTGGTTAAGGTGTTGTACTCAAGGTTGCAAAAGTGCTGGTTCGATCACTGGATGGTGCATTGTGTTCTTGAGGACAAAGCACTTCATCTCACATTGTTCTGCAATCACTTCAACATCTGACCACTAATACCCTAACTACTATACCTCATGTATATATATATGTATATATACATACACATATAGGGGGCATAAGATATTTGAGGACAGATTTATGCTTATCATAAAACAGATATATAATAACAGATAACTTTATTTATCAAAAAATGCTATGAGGATAAAAATAAACCTTCTTTTCTATAATGTTATTCAATAAAACCACTTTCAGTTTCAACAACTGCTTCTATATGCGATCTAAATCATCTACATGCTTGAATCAAGTGGTCCTGGTTCATTTTGGACATTACTCTGACTATGGCAGCTTTCAAAGAATCTTTGGTGTTATGGGCTTGTTCATTGACCTCAGTCACAATGACGCACTATGTGTAATAGTCCAATGCATTGAGATCTGGGGAATTAGGAAGCCGAATGTTAGGGGTTATGTGATCATGAAAATTTTCAACCATCCATTCCTGTGTTACTAGAGCCATGTGTGATAGTGAAGAGTCTTGCTGAAACACATATGGCCTTCCATTGCATAGACTGTTTATCGAGGGCTTAACAGTTATTTCCAGAACCTCAATGTAGGCGGCAGACTTAACTCTAAGGCCCTGTGGAAAGAAGTAAGGAGGTATCACATGTCCTTCATTGCTGACAACCCCTAAAACCATGACAGTTGCAAGAAATTTTGTATGTATAACACTTGTAACTTCAGAAGGGTTTGCACATAACCATGTCATCTCTTCTGTTAACTTTTTGATCTTGGTCGAAGTTTTTGTCATTTGAGAAAAACCAAATCAAAATCTTCTGCTGGATTTTTCAGTTTGTTTAAGAGCCTTTTAGATCTGATGTGATGATTTTCTTTCGCTTTTTCTGACAAATTGACCTTTCCTCACCATATAAGACTTATATCTGATGTCTTCATGGACAACATTTCTGACTGCTCCTTCTGACACATGGAGATCTTTTGCAATTGACTTTATGGACTTTCTTGGATTGCAATCAATGGTCTGTTGAACTTGTTAGATAAATTCAGGTGTTCTGATGATTTTAGGGCATTTAGAATGCTTTTTATGCTTTGATACTGGTGATACATACATATATAAATACCTATCAGAAATCGTATAAAAGCCCGGCAGATGGATTGTATTTGTAATTTGAAGGTCCAACTCTTCTTACATAGTATCGTGCTAATTCTGTTTGAAAATTACATTAAGGATGCACACGTCTGTGGAATACTCAACCACTTATACACTTATTCAATAAACCTGGTAGTTCAGTTAATTGAACAGCTGAACTCTTATGGTTGTAAGTTCTTAGCAGCATATGTGAATGTATGTGTCTCTGCACTCTGTGTGAGTGTATAAATATATTTATGCATGCATTCATGTAAACACATATGTTCATATATATGTGCGCTTGTAGAGAGAGAGAGAGAGAGAGAGAGAGAGACAGGCAGACAGTCAGAGAGAGACACAGAGAGAGACTGGCATTCTGTTGGTTATGACGATGAGGGTTCCTGTTGATCCAATCAACATAACATCTTGCTCATGAAATTAATGTGCATGTGGCTGAGAACACCACATACACATGTATCCTTAATGTAGTTCTCAAGAAGATTCAGTGTGACATGGCTGGCCTTTTGAAATACAGGTACCTGACATGGCTGGCCCTTTGAAATACATTACCTGTATTTCAAAGGGCCAGCCATGTCACAGTCTATGTCGCACTGAATCCTCCTGGGGCCTACATTAAGGATGCATGTGTCCGTGGTGTGCTCAACCACATGCATGTTAATTTCATGAGCAGGATGTTATGTTGATTGGATCAACGGGAACCCTCATCGTCATAACTAACAGAGTGCCCATCTCTCGGTCTATCTGTCTGTCTGTCTGTCTCCGCTCTCTCTCTATAGATAAACACACACACATATGAACGTATGTGTTTACATAAATGTATGCATAAATATTTATACACACACACACAGACATACACGTATACATATACATGCTGCTATATATGGAATTTAGAAAGAATTTACAACCATAAGAGTTCAGCTGTTCAATTAACTGAACTACCAGGTTTATTGAATAAGAGTATAAGTGGTTGAGTATTCCACAGACATGTGCATCCTTAATGTAATTTTCAAACAAAATCAGTACGATACCATGTAAGAAGAGTTGGACCTTCAATTTACAGGTACAATCCATCTGCCGGGCTTTTATACGAGTTCTGTCTACAACAGAACATAGTAGATTTTACAATAAAATACAGTAATAGGCAAGAAAACAAATATTCATTGGGTTTAAAGCAAGCACGTATATATATATATATATATATATATATATATATATATATATATATATATATATATATAGGTATTTACGTATGTATTATCTATATATATATATATATATATATATATATATATATACACACACATATATATATATATATATAGGTATTTATGTATGTTTGTATGTATATATGTATGTATATGCACATACTTACATTCATCTACTTACATCTGTGTATATATACATGTGTGCATATGTATTTTTTATATAACAATAAAATATTATTAAATGATTTATTTTCATTTCCTTGAGGGCACCAGTAAAAAACATTACATTATGAAACATTACAATATAATATAATAATGGACAAAATAAAATTGATGAGAAATTATAAATGGAATTACACAAAAGTACATGTGGCAGCCCTCTCTCTTGCACACGCACACACACACACACACACACACACACACACGCACGCACGCACACACACACACACACGCACCCACACACACACACACACACACGCACGCACGCACACACACACACACACGCACCCCCCCCCCACACACACACACACTGACACACATTCACATGCCTACACATGCATTTAAGGAATGTGTTAATGTTGAATCACTACTACTACTACTACTACTACTACTACTACTGCTGCTGCTGCTGCTGCTGCTACTGCTGCTGCTGCTGCTGCTGCTACTACTACTACTACTAACAACAACAACAGCAACAATAAATTTGACTCTTCGAGTGTGAAAACATTGTTTTTTTGCTTCTCCCTTCAAAGCACATTTATTCAAGTATTACCAAATATAATTTTCTTTGGAGTTTTTTTAAAAACAATTGTCTAAGAAGAGGCTGCCCTTGATTCCCAAGGATAGACAACAGACTAGAAAAAAAATCAGTCTTTTTTCACAAACTTTAAAAATTTTGTTCACACACTTTACATTTTCATATCTAAAATGGTTACCGCACATAATTATGCTACACAACAAAACACTACAACAGTTAAAAAATAATACAAAAGCAAAATATACAACTGAATGTATAAGAAGAAAACAACAAACATTATAGTGAACAATTAGTAGAGGAAAATGCTCCAAATACTCAAGTTATTTGGAAGACAATGACAGTAATAACAACAATAGTATTAGCAACACTTACATTAAACCAAATATCTTGATTGGTTCATATAGAAGCTGTGTGAAGGTAAACTTTCCTTTAATTCAAAACGAACTGATGGAACTTTTCTTTACCACAGAAGATAATCAAGAAGTGGGCAAAGAGAAAACATTATGTATTTCTGCTTACAAAAAAATGGAAGTAGATAGAATTTCCCTTCACTTCAAGTAGTACAAACCCTCCAGGACATATCAAGTGAAATTATCTCAACTGAAAAAGGCAAAATTCATATCATGATATGCTGCACTAAAAGTGGTGAGCTAACAGAATTGCTAAAGCATCTGACAAAATGCTTAGTATGATGATTGCCTCAGCATATGATTTCCTCAATATATGATGATTGCCTCAACATATGATGATTGACAGATGACAGTTGTCTCATGAATGAGAGTTAGACACCTGTATGTCATTGGATTTAAGTGACAAAATCTTGTACATCACTTTTGCCACTATCTTGGTTGTTATAGCAGGTTCCTGTAATAGGCATTGTAAGATGACTGGTACTAACTTGACTGTAAGTTTTATGTCAGAGTATCTTCCTTCTAGAAGAGCTGCCTTCCACATGGCGTGTCTCCTACTCCAGGGAAATCTGACCTAAAGATGGGACCCTGACAGCTATTAACATTCTTCCTCAGAATATACCTGAGAGTAATGGCAATTAAGGGATAACTCCAGAACTGATGTCTCACCTCCAGATGCAGTTTAATGCCGAGGACAGCTGTATAAAGAAGTGCTGATCTCTAACTGTGGAGGGAACCTGTGGTAGAGGTAGACATGAGACGGTATGATGAAGCATGATCTTTGAACTTTGAGCCTTACAGAAGCAATGACTAATGAAAGAGACTTTTGGCAAGGCAATGTGCTGTGCTTGAGAGGACCCATCAAGCCAAGTGCACTTGTGCTGGTGGCACATAAAAAACACCTTTAGAGCACTGGGCCTCACAGAGGCAAAGTGGCTGAGCTCCTTTCAAGTGTTGGGCCTTGTATTATAACCCTATAATACTCAACAAAGTATTATAACACTATAATACTCAACAAAGCATTCATATTTGCAATGAAAATTTCTAGCTTATCTAAGTCAGATGTAGACATAATGTTAATAGCACGACAAACTGTTATTAATTATGACAACAAACTATGGATTAGATCAGATAGAATGAATTCCTTTGATACACCAATGGGTTCACGTGACTCAGCTCAGGTCATGGATATCGTTGGAATTTACTTCTTATTCCACATAAAATCCTCATTCCCACAAATAGCGGGGGAAGGGGGGGGGTCTATACAGAGACAATGCCCTTTTCATAATAGATAATTGCACTAAAATAGAAATAGAGAGATACAGAAAAAAAACTGCACAAATTATTTTAAAATTTCAGCATATCTGTGACCATAGGCAGTAATTACCGTAAGGTAAATTTCCTAGATGTTACTTTTAACTTACAAACAGGGATTACGAACCATACCACAAACCAAACGAGTGTCTAAGATACATAAATGTAAAGTTCAATCCTCTACCATCCATAACGAAAGGGATAGTTAGGAACATGACTACCAGAATATCATGCCTGTCAGCCAATGATACAATATTCAACATACATGCACCTTACTACAATGAAGCACTAGCTATGGTCGGGTATAAGGAAAAAATTAAGTTCACACCTGGTGAAGCCCTAAATATTACTAACACCCACGCACCTAAAGTAGAAACTCACACATGAAAAACAACATACATATAACAATAAAAACACAAAAACCCAAGACACAATGGAAAGATAGGAAAAAATAAACAAAACCCAAAAGAATAACCATAATAGCAAAAACAACGCACAAAATGCCAACAACATACAAAATAGCCAAAAGGAACCAAACAAAAATACAAAAATTCTGAGGTTCTATAGTTTAACCCAATTTCCGGATTGCAAATATCATCAAAGATAGGTAAACAATTCCTAGCAGTGTTAGACAGGTGCTTCCCTAAAACACATAAATACCATTGTATCTTCAACAACATACACAATGAAAGTATCACATGCCACATCGAACAACATGGAGTACTACATATACAAATACACCAATAAAAATATATACATGCAAACAACAACCACAGGCAAGGAACAAACAGATCAAAACAACTCAGGGTATTGGAACAATAACAAAAATAAACACAATAGGGATCAAAGAAATATGGATAGCAACCCCAACAGTTATAATAGGATTCAAACAAAAACTCAAAAAAGAATCAGCAAAACAGACTATAACATCAAGAACACTTCAAACACTGCTAATCAACTGGAACGTCACAAAAACAAAAACAAAAAGTCACCAGATAA
>NC_142941.1:36453707-36496207 GCF_046866305.1 Octopus bimaculoides | reverse complement strand
TTTGTTTTTTGACTTTTGTGTTTTATTTTTTTTCTTCTTCAATAAATTGTCCTTTAACATAAGCTAGTTGTTTGGAGTGACCAAAAAAGAAAAGAAAAAAGGATACATAATGTAATTTGGGAAAACAAAAAGAAAACCTGTATATGTGCATACACACATATATGTATGTATATATACATACACATGAACATATATATAGATCTATGTGTGTGTGTGTGTATATATATATATATATATATATATTAATATATACATATTAATATATACATATATAATCCTGTATATATATATATATATATATATATATATATATATATTAATATATACATATTAATATATACATATATAATCCTGTATATATATATATATATATATACATATATATATATATATATATATATATATATATATATATATGTATATTATGCATACACACACACACACGACTAACCTACAGAAATGCACACAAGAATTTTCTGTACAAATGTAAACTTATCTGTGGGATATAACGTCGCCAGTTCTCACAAAACCAAACATTAGATTAAAACAGACATGTAAGCATCAATTCTCGCCCAGTAGTAAGAGACAATGTTTATTGAAGACCAATCAACTACATAGCCATACAACTGTTGGAAATGCATATCTGTATTTGAGAGGATATTGTAGAAATATATATATATATATCAGTTGTAGGTAGATTTTGTAAATGGTAATATCAAACATACACTCTTGTATGTTAATACATACGGTTCAGATAGTATTGATTCGGTTACAAAGCAAATTTGTATAGATTTTACCCAAAGGTCAGAAAATTTTCCTGGTTACAAATCTTATTCAAACATTTGAGAAGAGGAAAGCTGTATTCTATTGGTTGTATATAACAAATAGTTTTCTCTCCTTCATCTCCCACAACCTCCATCAGTGATGTCGCAAATAATCATAAAAAAAAAAAATCAATTGTACACTATGTGCCAAGGATTCCTCAGATCCAAGTAAGTATCAATATTTTGTTGTTTGTTAATCTTCTTTCTTTCTTTCTTGTTCCAATGTTGTTTGCATTCCTTTGTGTTATTTTTCTTTGGCATTATCCCAAATTAGTTGATATCAGAGTTCTGAAAAACTTCAATGTATATCACAGAAATATTATTGGAGATATCTTTCCTTTCTTTTTCTTTTTTCTTTTTTTATCTTTTTTTCTTTTTCTTGGTTTATTTATTTATCTATATATTTATTCATTTATTTATTTATTCATTTGTTTATTTATCTATTTTCTGTCTGGCAGTAACAATATCTCATTGCATTGTTAGAATCTTCTTGCTGTTTCCAAACTGTAAATTCTAAAACCAGTGTAATGTCTAAAATTTCCCAGATTAATATACCTTATTATGTTCTTATTATGTTATCTACTTCTTGTTTTCTCAAATGAGCTTTAAAATCAGGACATTTACTTTCCTTCGAACTAACTAACCAACACAAACAGGCTTAGACCTCATTTATGAAAGCCATCTAATTCCTTATCTGATATTGATATAAGGAAATATATTAGAAACATTTACATGTGAGCAGAGAATTGACAGCTTACTCTAGAATCCAATAACGTCAGCTGACTGAAGCTCTTCAGTCTTTCTATCAAAACCATTCGAAATTCTCTCACATTTGAAGCAACACTTTTATAGCAAGATAGCAAGATATTATCTCTCTATTCCTGGTTGTATTCAGACTTCCAAAAACAATTAAAAATATTGATATATATATATATCTTTTATTTTTTTCTATGACTAGGTACAGGAACTCAGATTTATTGTCTCTCACACTGAAGCAAAACTTTTACAACAAGATTTTATCTCTTTATTCCTGGTTGTATTTATACTTCTTTGAACAGGGAAATATTGATATATATTTTTTACTATAACTAGTTGTATGATTTAAGATTTACAGAGAATAATGAGATCACATGGTACTAGTTTCTGTATAAGGATCAGGGAAGCACCATAAAAGACAGAAGCTACAATTTCATTTCTATTCAAATTGTGGAATATTTTTTTAATAATAAGCATTTCTCAGAACAATAAAAGGAATTAGATGATAAATGTTCAGATTATTAACCTCATTTTATTTAGAGATCAATGTTGGGCATTTTCTGGTATTTATTAACATGTATTATATTCTGATTTTAGATCCCATTAGTGTCAACTTTGCCTTCTGGAGTTGAAAGAATAAAATACCAGTCAAATACTGGGGTCAATATAATACATTATTTTGTCTCCTAAAACTCTGAAGCCTTGTGCCAGTTGTGTGGTTGAGAAGCTTGCTTTCAAACCATGTGGTTGCAAGTTCGATCCTACTGCATGGCATCTTTGACATGTGTCTTCTACTATAATCCCAGGTCAACCAAAGCCTTGTGAATGGATTTGGTATCAGGAAACTGAATATGTGTGTGCGCACATGTGTGTGTGTGTGTGTGTGTATACACATACACACAAGAGAATCAATAAGAGATATTCAACATCTTTGGCTGATCTTGTGTGACAACTGAAGAAAGATAAAATGAAGAATAATATAACTTGGTCCATAGTAAGGCACACAAAACTCTACAATATCATTTCTAGGAGATGCTGATTCTGCTCCAAGGAATCCCTGTCTCTTCTGTGGACCAATGAGGAGATCATTAATAGAATTTCTGAAAGATTCTCAAGATGCCTACAAGCATATAAATGTACTTTTGTACAATGCAGTGGGAATGAATTGGGGTAACTGTTAAGATAATTCATTTTAAGGTATGGATGAATTAAGTTTAGCTTTAACCTCACCATTCTTATAAACGGTAAGTAGCTATTTAACTTGCTTTGTGACTGTATGTGCACCAAACTACACATGTGCGTATGCTTACATTTTGGTGGAAGATGGTATGAGCGAGTGTACAAACACCATGCAGCTCATGCAAGGGCGTTTACACATCCATATCTGTTAACGGCTATTTTAAATACTTTTCTAGCTGTATTGTGTGTTCATTTCTTTTTCCACATCTGTGATTTTATTTTGGATCTTCTATATAAATGAAGATATTTCCTTCATTTTGTTGCTTTTCTTTCAATGACAAGAGAAAATACATTGTGGAACTGTTATTTTAATGAGTTGTGTATATTTATCACCCGATGTGACACATCTGCACCGCCAGATGCTCCTGAACCAATTGTTAGGAGTCCCACCCATGAGGGATCGATGCTAGAGGTGTCAAAATAATTGTCATGGTTAATAAAAATTCTCGTATATTCCATCTTCTGTCTTTCATTTACCATACATATGTGTGTGTGTGTGTGTACATGTATATATATATATATATATATATATATATATATATATATATATATATAGTTTCAAGTTTCAGGTGTGGAAGCAAGGTCTAGAATTGAAGGGCCTTAGAGTCAACCTAGCTAAAACCAAAATCCTAATAAGTAGGAAGGTAGATAAAACACAAACCCCTTCAGGTAGATGGCCCTGCTCAGTATGTAGAAAAGGAGTAGGTAGTAACTCTATAAGATGTACCCGGTGCAAGCTATGGACACATAAGAGGTGCAGCAACATCAAAGGCAGGTTAACTAGCAAGTTAGTTTTTGTTTGTGGCAGATGTTCAGGTGCAATAAAGACTGCAAACAAACAGGAAACAACTTCTATCTCATTCCAGGGTGAAAAACTAGAGGTAGTCGATAGCTTCCGCTATCTGGGCGACCAAGTTAGTAGTGGGGGTGGGTGCGCTGAAAGTGTAGCTGCTAGAATAAGAATAGCCTGGGCAAAGTTTAGAGAGCTCTTACCCCTGCTGGCGACAAAGGGACTCTCACTCAGAGTAAAAGGCAGACTGTATGACGCATGCGTACGAACAACCATGCTACATGGCAGTGAAACATGGGCTGTAACTGCTGAGGACATACGTAAGCTCGCAAGGAATGAAGCCAGTATGCTCCGTTGGATGTGTAATGTCAATGTGAATACCCGTCAGAGTGTAAGTATCTTGAGAGAAAAGCTGAACATTAGAAGCATCAGTTGTGGCGTGCAAGAGAGACGATTGCGCTGGTATGGACATGTGGTGAGAATGGAGGAGGATAGCTGCGTGAAAAAGTGCCACACCCTAACAGTTGAGGGAACCCGTGGAAGAGGTAGGCCCAGGAAGACCTGGGCTGAGGTGGTGAGGCAAGACCTTCGTACATTGGGCCTCACCGAGGCGATGACTACGGACCGAGACCTTTGGAAATGGGCTGTGCGTGAGAAGACCCGGCAAGCCAAGTAAGATCGTTGCCAGTGCCCCTGGACTGGTTCTTGTGCGGTTGGCACATGAGATGCACCATTTTGAGCGTGGCCGTTGCCAGTACCGCCTGACTGGCTCCTGTAGGATTTTCGAGCGAGATCGTTGCCAGTGCCCCTGGACTGGCTTGTGCGGGTGGCACATAAAAGACACCATTTCGAGCGTGGCCGTTTTCGTGCGGGTGACACGTAAAAGCACCCACTACACTCTCTGAGTGGTTGGCGTTAGGAAGGGCATCCAGCTGTAGAAACTCTGCCAAATCAGACTGGAGCCTGGTGTTGCCATCCGGTTTCACCAGTCCTCAGTCAAATCGTCCAACCCATGCTAGCATGGAAAGCGGACGTTAAACGATGATGATGATATATATATACAGACATGACAGAAGTAAATAGACACCACATAAAACATCATTTTATGCTTATTCTAACTTGTAACGGTTTATATTTTTTATTAATTGACATTTTTATGTTTCAGGTTTTATATGTGACTGTTTAATCGTACCATGTACAAAAGGAGCCTTGGAACTGCCTGTATTTCATAGAGGCCGTATTGTGGGTCAATCTGAAGGTGGATTTACTCAATGTAAAATCACAGAAAACCTTGGGATCCTGCTTTCTACAGTTAATAGAGTGATTATGCAATTCACCAGAGAAGGGAAGGAGTTCACATTACCTTACCCAGATCAACCAGGACCCTCTGATAGGACCCTTCTCTTTGTTAAGAGAAGTGTGGAGGATAATCCTCATTGCAAGGCCTCTAACATAGCAGAACAAGTTGATGTTAGTCAGAGAAGAGTTGTCAGGTATCTCCACAAACTAGATTACTATGGCAGAGCAGCAAGAAAGAAGCCACTTCTTCAACCAGCCAACATCAAGCAGAGAAAAGATTGAACCAGTGAGATGGTGAAGAGGCCACTAACATTTTGGGACACTGTCATATTCAATGATAAGTCCAGATTTGCTGTATTTCCTGACAGTGGTCAAGTATAGGTCTTGAGACTCTGTGATCAAGAATTTGATATGAAAAGATTGCAGCCAACAATGAAACATGGCAACTATTCTGTGATGGTCTGGGGAGCAATTTGGAGCAATAGTTTATCAGAGTTGGTGGAGTGTGAAGGAAATATAAACTCAGATAAATATGTATCCATATGGCAGAATGGACTCCTTCCAATCTTCTCCAGTGGTGAAATGATTAAAGCAGACTCTTTATTTATGGAAGATGGGGCTCCTTGTTACCCAGCTAAAATGACCCAAGATTTACTGGATGAGAATGGCATTAAAAAGCTTCCAAGGCCAAGCCAGTCACCAGATATGAACCCTATTGAGCACCTCTGGGACATAATGGACAGTACACTTCATAAAAAGAACAAGAAAGCATCTTCAAAGTAAGATCTTTTGAGATTACTGCATGAAACTTGGCAAGAAATTCTGCAAGAGAATATTCATCTGATTGGTAACATGACTAATAGGGTCCTTGCATTGAAAAATACAAAGAGCATATCAACTAAATCTCAAATATTCACATTATAACAATTAATAAATAATTTGAATGCATAATTTCAGATTTTAATTCATTTTAATGATTATAAGAGCATCTATTTACTTCTGTCATGTGTGTATGTGTGTGTGTGTATATATATATATATATATATATATATATATATATATATATATATATATATATATGTATGTATGTATATATGCATGTATATATATATATATATATATATATATATATATATATATATATATATGTATGTATATATGCATGTATATATATATATATATATATATATATATATATATATATATATATATATATATATATATATATGTATGTATGTATGTATGCATGTATATATATATATATATATATATATATATATATATATATAATTTTCCAGAGGATGTAGCAACCGTTACCAATATAGCATAAGAACTTACCTTAGGGGATCATTAACTAGATTTTGAAATTTCTGTCTCTTTTAAATATACAAATTTAAAAGTTAAAAACCTTGAAATATATATATTTATATTTAAAACAACTGGCTTTCAGATAGTTTTCATCTACCAAATTCAGACACAAGGCATTGTATGTCTTCTACCCTAGCCTGGGGTTAGAGTAGAAAACACTTGCCCAAGATACCGTTCAGGGCGACTGAACCTAAAACCAGGTGGCTGCAAAGTGTGGTTCTAAAAAAGAAAAAAAATGTTGCTCACCTTTTACAACTTTGCTACTGCAGTGCAAATGTCCAGTATCAGTCTCTTTGACATTTAAGTTTTACAGTAAAAAAAAGGATATTTGCTTTTATTTGTTGATGTATTTTTATTGTCAAACATGCCAGTGATCCTATGCAGTATAATGCATTTCAATCAATTTGATAGCCAGTCATTATTCAGTCTCTTATTCCTAGGAGTGTGTACTAAATGTTGGACTGGATATGAACTAGGAACTACTGTCATTTCTGTTTTATTGTTAGGGACAGTTTCACAGAATTATGAGAGAAAGCCAATGAAACTGTATGTTGTTCATACTTTTTCTGAAAGTTATACATTTTACTGAGTTTCAGAAATTGGACAACAGCCATACTAGGCCACTGCTTTCAACAGTTATAGTCAATCATATTACCACAAGTATATTTTCCCAAGTGTCCTTCTCTATCTCTCTCTCTCTCTCTCCCTCTAGTAGGAATATTGGCCAAGTCCAAGCACAAACTCACTACCAAGGAATCAAACCTGAATAACTATATTCTTATATAATAAAAAAACCTAAGCTACAGATACAGGATTTCGCCACGGATTGATGATGTCTAACTCATTCAAGTGTCTGATAAACACATCAAAAATTTGTTTTAATCAGTGGCTAGTATTCCCAGTGAAAACAATAGAACCAACAGTTATTTAACTCATTTGAATTGCAGTGTTGTAAACAAACATTTTTGGATAACCAACATATTGAAATCTTATTAACAATTTCGTCTTTGGTGTCGTTTCTTTGACAGACATTGGCTACATATAGACGGTGTGCCCACTAGCTTGTCAGTGGTCTTAACCCTGCTTAAATCAACTTGCAGCAGGAATTCAAGCCACTCAATTTTCCCTATCTATGTTTCACAGTCTATGGCTATGTTTCACAGTCTATGGCTATGTTTCACAATTTTCACAGTCTATGGCTACTGTCATTTCTGACACACAAACTCACTTGGTATAAATGCTTCTTTTCTGTCATTCAGTGCAACATTTTTATGTTAATAATAATAAATATTTTGTAATTTAAACTTCACAGAAATTTTTGTTCTTCCATTTGTGTACCAAAATATTCATACCATATCTATCTATCTATCCATCCATCCATTCATGTAGATAGATAGATAGATAGATAGATAGATAGATAGATAGATAGATAGATAGATAGATATGTCTATTAGTTATATATATATATGTGAGGGCTGCAGAACATTTAGATATACTGGAAATGACATAGTCTATACCACATATTTAAAAAGCATATGTTTGAGATTCCAGATTTTGAAATCACAAAGTTTCATAGGTTACATACACAATCATCAATTAAAAAAGAGAAATCATATCATCTAACTTACAGTGGATTTGCTTTATGTAATTTTAGCTCTATCTCAAGATATTGAGCACTGTTGTGACTTTAACATACAATTCAATAAAATATCGCCTCATGCATATTGCAATGTTTAATTCAACGGGTATTTTATATATATATATTTATTTTATAAAAATCTCTTTCTCTGTCTGTCTGTGTGTATATATATATGCATACACACACACACACACATATATATGACATGAAGTATACTATTCATTTCTTTTCCAAGTTGTAGAATATTTTTCAAACACTGGTTACATATAATGTTCAGTTTGAGCATTGTGATATCTTAGAAAGATTTGTGTCTTTAGATTCTAAGAATGTGTGAGCAGATGTGAGTCATTTCCTTTATATATTTGCGTATGAATACGTGTGTGAACATGTGTATGCTTATGTGTGAATATACATAGACATATACCACTCACAATTACACATGCACACACACGTGTGTGTGTCTTTATTTGTTTCATCTTCCAACTGAACACACACATACAGATACATATGCAAGATGTCTCTGGCATTTATTTATGTATGTTTTCATTTATTTATTTCTTATACTATTTCTTCTGTTATTTGCAAGATGTTTCTCAAAGTAGAACATATCTATCTTTTTGACAATCAATTTGAATGTCTGAATGTCTATTTATCTACCTCAATATATCTGACTGATTCCATCTATCTTTTTGCTTTACCTGTCTATCTCTGTATATCTATCAATTTCCTTTTCACTGCAGCTCTTCTGTACTCATTCACTCACTCCACCTCTCTCCTTATCTCTCTCGCCCTCTCTGTTGCATGCTTTCTTTCTATTTCTCTCACTCCTCCTTTCTCACTTTCCCTTTATCTTTCGGAAATATATTCACATTTATACATGCATACAAAGAGGGTACAAATATCAGTCTTTCACTGTTACTATAGTCCTTCTTTGATATCTCCAAAGTATGTATCTAAGTTTCTTCTTCATTCTTGAATATTTTCAATAGGACATGAGTTAATCTTTGAGTGCTGTATGTGAATACATATATATATATATATATATATATATATATATATATATATATATATATGTATGTATATATATGTATGTATATATTTGTGTATGTGTGTGTGTATGTATATATATATATATATATATATATATATATATATATATATATATATATATATAATGTGTGTATGTATACATATTACTGTGTATTTCAGCTCATACAAAAATGTATGTACATGCGCGTGTGTGTGCATGTGTCTGTATATATTTTATGTGTATGTCTATGTTTGTGTACTTATATGATGTAAGCAAATATGTATGTATATATGCATGCAGGTATGTATGTATTTATGTATGTATGTATGTATAAATAATTGTTTGAAAAATTGAAAGCAAATATCTCAGGTGCATGACTGCGTAACTCAGAGTAATAATGACAAAAGAATGAATTCACTGAGAGTTTTCCAATAAATTTAAACAAAATATAGATGGAAGCAGGCTTAGCTGAGTGGTGAAGAAGCCTGCCTTGCAACCAAGTGGTTTTAGTTTCACTTCTTCAATCATTGTGTGATTGCAGGAGTGGAATTGAAGCTACAACCGTGTAGCTTAGTGTTTGGGCTAAAGAGACTGGTACAACAAGTACCAGACTTACAAATTAAGTACTGGACTTGATTAGTTAGACTAAAACTCTTCAATGTAAGGATGATGAGGAAGAGGAAGAAAATGATGATGATGATAATGATGATAACAATGATGACAACAGCGATGAAGACAATAGTAACAATGACAATGGCGATGATGATGGTGATGATAATGATAGTGGTGGTAGTTGTGGTGGTAGTGGTGGTGGTGGTGGTGATAATGATGACCATGATGATTATGATCATGATGATGACACACATGCCCACATGAGTGTGTGTGTATCTATGTATATGAAACCACTTATTGTAATCGCTGTTATTGTTATCAAACAGCATATTATTGTCAAATGCTTCCATACTAAAGTGATTGCAATAAGCAACCACCATTCAATATGTGTGAGTGTACATGTGAATATATCTATCTATCTATATATATATATATATATATATATATATATATACATATATATATAGATAGATAGATAGATAGATAGATAGACAGATAGATAGATAGATAGATAGATATAATCAGTCAGTTCTTCATGAGTGGGAAAAAAATGTGACGTTGTGCCTCTGGCCAGCAGGTGTAATCCATCTTCTATATTGCTAAGAGCAACAGCATACATGAAAACCAATGAGTAACCATAGTGTATACATACACACACATGTATATATATATATATATATATATATATATATATATATGTATGTGTGTGTATGTATGTATGTATGTATATATGTATGCATGTATCTATCTATATATATATATATATATATATCCCACCCATGCTAGCATGGAAGGTGGATGTGAAACAATGATGATAATGATGATGATATATATATATTTATATGTACACACACACACACACACACACACACACACACACATATATATATATACAGAACTGGGCATAAATCTGTTAATCATTAATTAATGAAATTAACATTTTTGTTAACAATTTAACTTTTAAGTTAACTTTGAAAATCATTATCAAACAAATTAACTCTCATTACGTATATATGTATGTATGCATGTATATATATTTCTATCTATCGATCTATATATTTTATATACATATATATTTTTATATATATATATATATATATAAATAAATGGAGTTAAACGCAGGTGTTATGCAAATCTTTATACTTCCGACATATGTTTCGAAGAGAACATTGGTATTATTACAGAAGGAATAAAATGATGTAACACAATGCAATCTTTTGATCAGGGAAAAAAATAGGACCTTTAACTGTCTTCTTACATTTTTGTCTTGACTTCCATAAAGTGGAAAAAATAAATTGAAGGAAAAAGTTGGTAAATATTTTGGTTTGAACACAGATATTTCAATGTGAACCCAAATAGCTGTTATGTGGTAGCAGAACATGCTAGAAATAGCAGCCAAATCTTTCCTTTTCTGGAAAAAGGAGCTGCTTATGTATGATTTTGATGTCACATTCGTCGAAAGCATGCAACATAATTTGGAAAAGAAAAAAGACCCGTGAAACAAAACTCTCTTGGTAAAAAACTTTGAGGTGAAAAACCACCCCTCCCATCTTTCTTTTCCAGAAAATGTGGCTTGCAGCATGTTTGGAGGTCAAATACGTTGAATGCACCTCCCCCCCCCCGAAAAAAAAGAATTACTCCACACCAAAGTATGCAATATTTACCAAATGAATAAAATCTTGTACCGATTATAACTGTATTTTAATTAATTCAAATTAATGTACCTCATCTTGAAAAGTGACAAAAATTTTTGTCAGTTGCCATCTGGGATAATTTTAGTAACAAATCAAACAGGCAAGGCGCATTAAGAATTTCAATTTTAGTGTTTATCCATAATGTTATTTCTTTTACCCCTGTTAATTAGATTTACTTGCTCATAAAAGTCAAATTTATTCAGCAAGTTCAGCTAAAATGACATAATTATAAACTAGTAGTATATAAAGCACCCACTGACAAAATTTCAAATCTGTATGTAAAAAACTTACAAAGTTACAAGCAAATATTGTGGACACCCATCTTGAACCTGAATAATTCAAAATAACTTGAACAGATAAGCCTTACATTTGATAGATTAACATGAACATTAAAGATGTTTTTAGGTGTTTTTTCTTACACACACACACACACACACACATAACATCGCTTCGCTCGGCTGGTACTACACATGTGTTACTTTGACATCATCATTCCATAAAATTTGTTTATGGGGAGCAAAATATTGAAAACTACCAATAGATGTGTGAGTGAGGAAGAAGCGAGGAGGGAGGGTTTGGGATGTTCTAGAAACAACAGCCAGATCTCCCTTAAATTATACATTTCCACTGAAATCATTAACAATTTTTTTTTTAAACAAAAAATGTTTCTCTCACAGGTTTTAAGTACATAGTGAAAAAAAAATGGCCAAAAGCGTTTTGGACTGGGGTGGTGGGAGTGAAAAATATATTTTATAAATTTTTTCTTTCTTTTTCATGAAAAGATGCCTCCCATCATTCTGAAGTCTTTGGTGGAAAAAAGTGGAAAAAATCCCCGTCAAAATGGAGAAATTCTAACTTATGTGGGCCGTCTGATTCAAAACTCCATTTTCCATAAACTACTCCCCACCACTCCCAAACATTTTGCCTACAAATTTCTTTGTAATCGTAATCCACAGTTTGAAAGGTATCTGTATAAAATTTCATTTAAAAATTCCTATTTTCCAGAAAGTTATAAGAGGGAAAATATCAGGTCCTGTGAATTTTCTGTAACTCCTCGTCTCAGCCCCTCAGAAAATTTTTCCCGACAAATTTTTACATATACTCTTTCTAAGCGATTATTTGGTGAAACTTCCTATAAAAAGTATCCATTTTTCTGGAGGTTATGAGGCACCAAATTCAGTGGGGTATTAAACTATAGTTATGCCTTTTTTCAATAAACATTAACGTTAACAGATTAATGATTAACAAAGTTAAGTTTTCGATTGATGGTGTCCACCTCTGTATATATATATATATGTGTGTGTGTGTGTGTGTGTTTATGTATGAATGCATATATCAGTATCTATCTATCTGTCTATCTATCTATTTATCTATATATATATATACATATATATATAATGATAATTGGCACAAGATAGAGAGTAACTCGAGGGTTGAGAGTTTAATGCATTGGCACTTATCTTCTGATCTATGCACAAAACTCTCAACCCTTGAATCACCTTGTAAATTCAGTCAGTTAATAAAAAACATATATATATATTTATATATACTCTCATTTCTAGTTCTATTTCGCTGGTCGACTCATTCCACTAAAAATTCTTTAAGGTGGTGTCCCAACATGGCCGCAGTCTAATGATTGAAACAAGTAAAAGATAAAAGAGAAAATATACATAATACATTACATACATACATATGTATGAATGTATATATATACATATATATATATGTACACATATATGTATGTATGTATGTATGTATATATATATATATATATGTATATATATATGTATGTATGTATATATATGTGTATATATATATATATATATATATATATATATATATATATATATATACATATATATATATATATATGTATGTATGTATATATATATATATACATATATATATGTATGTATGTATATATATATATATATATATATATATATATATATATATGTACATATATATATATATGTATGTACACATATACGTGTATATATATATATATATATATATATATATATTTAGATATACATATATATGTAAATGCATACATACATGCATGTATGTATGTATGCATATGCATGCACACACAGAGACAAGCAAAGATACACACATACAAATTGAAATATAAATATGAAACCCATCTGGGTGTGTCTGTATGTGTGTCTGTATGTATGTATATGTTGCATATGTGTGTTGTGTGTGTATATGTATGTTTATTGTGTGCATGGTGCATATGTGTGCACGTTTTGTTGCTGTGTATATGCATATGTGGCATTGTGTATGCTAAAATCAGAGGAGTAATTTGTAAGTTAAGTTTGATGCCATTAGTTGTATAGAGCCAGCAGCCAGCAATATGTTTGTTGTTTGGTCTTCAGTTTCAGAAATATATGGAAAACTTTTGACTCTGTGCTGCTGGAAACACATCTAAGAGACCAAATGATTAAAGCAGCGTCTTGCTAATATAATCTATCTGAGCTCTTTGATTTATATGTATCGTGTAAGGAATCAGCACCATCCATCTTCTGACTCTACCGTTACCACCACCACCACTACCACCACCCTCCCCACCTACTACCACCAACACCTCAACTGCTAATACTGTGATGACCATCACTACAAATACCCCTGCCACTATCATCATCACCACCACCATCACAAATAACATCAATACCTTTTTCACCAATGCCACTACTACAGCTACTACCACTACTATTACTACCACCTCCACCAATACCATCACTATCACTGCCGCCGTCGCTGCCTCCACCACTACCACCAACACCACCACCATTATCACTACTGCTATTACTACCACCTCTACTACTGATATTAACACCTCTACCACCACCACCACCACCACAACCACCACTATGATAATGACTGCTGCTACTAACACCAACATCACTACCATAACAACTACCATTGCAATGACCAATACCATTATGGCAATGAAAACCACTACCACCACCACCACCTCAGCTAATAGCAATACCATTACTACCTCCTCTGCAACAACTACCACCACTACGACAATCAACCACCATTACCACTACAAATGTCAACACCATCACCACCATCACATCACCACAACACCAAATGCAGCAGCAGCAGCACCACCACCACCACCACCTCCAGGATCATCATTTACAACGTCACTTCGAAAACCAATATCATCACCACCGCCTCCGACATATCCATAACTACCACCAACAATAACAACAACAATCTATCTACCACCACCACCACCACCACCACCACTATCTCCACCAACACCAACACCACTGCCGCCACCACCACTACTACCACCCTTGACACTCGACAGTCACTGTCATAAACACTACCATCACCAATGAGAACCAACTCTGCCATCACAACCAACACCAGTAACAACATTAACACTACCACTGCTACTGTAGCTACATGTCAATGACCACCAGCCTAGGTATATCATTCCTTCTCTTTGTGTCACCATGACCACTACTACTACTGGTCTTCTGCTCTTCCATTGTCTCTTCATCTTCATCATTACCAACACCAACACCAACATCATCACTACCACCATGACCACCATCACCATCATTATCAACAATATCATCAACGTTGCCATCATCACCATCATTATCAGTATATGCTGGGCCTGGTTGTGTTGTTAAGAAATTCTCTTCACAAGCCAGATGGCTCCAGCTTTGATCCCAGTGTACAGCACCATTGACCAGTGACTTCACCAATAGCCTTGGGTTGACCAATGTCTTGTTAGTGAAACAAAATTGTTAGATGTAATCTGTCTGCAAGCCTGTCACATACACACACACACACACACACACACACACATATATATATGCATACACACACAGACATATATATATATACACACATGCACACAAACACCCATACATATATACATATGCACACGCACATTATGCGTGAATACATATGTACATATATGTGTATGTATGTGTTTTCTTTAGGATTTTTTCATTTGGAGAATTCGAGCTTGTCATTAACCAGGTGGCAAAGCTCTTTTGTTTTATTTAAGAGAAGTGTTGAAATGTGATCATCTGAATCTGTTGATGTGAGTATACATGCATGTTTGTGCTCATGGATAGCTTGCATTTTTGCAGTGGATATGCATTTCATTTTAGCATATAAGTGTCTGTGCTTCACACTTTTAACTCTATAATATACAAGTGTTTGTGCTTCACTCTTATGCATGTGCATTCATGCATTCCATGTGTATATGTTGATTTGTACATATATCTGCCCTCCTCCAAATTCATATGGGGCTGGGGGTCATGTTTTTCATGTTTAGCCTGAGAAACCCACATAGAGAATCTCTGGAACATTTTACAAGTTTTAACTGTACTATTGGTTGCTGATATCTGGAGAACACAGATGAATTTGCTTTGTTTATTCTTGAAGGACTCCAGTTTTTCTAGGTTTTTATGCTAATCCATTGTTATTTAGTCAAGCTTGGCCTATGATAATTATCATGTGGAACAGGCCTTATTGCTGAAAGAATAT
Source organism: Octopus bimaculoides (assembly GCF_046866305.1). NCBI lineage: Eukaryota > Metazoa > Mollusca > Cephalopoda > Octopoda > Octopodidae > Octopus > Octopus bimaculoides. The sequence goes on along the minus strand of NC_142941.1, from coordinate 36,480,429 downwards.
TTGGGTGTATTATGCAACCTTTAGTCTTCTTGTTGAATCCAGCTACTTTAGTCATACAAAAGTAGCAGTCATCATTGGTACTCTTTGGAGTACCATACCTTTGGCACTCCAAAAGGCATACGTTGAAGTTTTCCAACTGACCACATTTGAAGCTTACTGATGCAACTCTTGCAAGCTTGTCCTGGTTTCCCAGTTTGCAACCAAAATAAGCTAGATAGCAGCACTTCAACAAAGGAGTAATATTTCCCCAGGAATCTGAAGGGGTGAATTGCCTGCAGACATAGCAGAATATATCTGGTGGATTGATGCAGCTTCTAGACATATTCACAGACTGAAAATGAAGAAAAATATTAATTTATCATTTACTTACGTTAAACAAAAAGAGAAAAGTAACGTCTCTGTATAACTTGACAACCTGATGTGATAGAGATGAATAAAAGACACAATGACTCATTATTTTTCATATATATTCAGAAAAAGATACCATACAGCCAATAAAAAAAAATCATGCAGACCAGTGTAATAGGTCTCAGCCTGGCCTTTGATAATAGGACCTATGATAATAAGCAGTGATGGTGGTGGTATTGGTGGAGGTGGTAGTAATAGTAGTGGTAGTAGCCATAGTAGTGGCATTGGGGAAAAAGGTATTGATGAAAAAGGTCTATGATGATTGGATCTATGATAATAGGTCCAAGTAAAAATGTGTAGTTTGAGTATAGGAGCTTCAAGTTTCTTATCAGTTCTCCATAAATGTTTTCTTTTTCTACAACTTTTGATACAATAGCCACGTCGCCTGGGTAGCCTGTCTCTACTACAGTGTATGTCTTTTGCTCTCTGTCCATTAAGACAATGTCTACTCTGTTGTGCTTACACCAGGTTATTGTTATTATCAGGATGTTCCACCAATATTCATGTTTTTATAGGTGTGAATGCATTCCAGTTCTGATGTACCTTTTGTATGGTCATTAGGTCAGTCCTTCTATTGTATGGTATTGTAAACTGTCTTTGCAACAAAGTCATGTCTCATGGGGAGCTAATGTTTTTCAGACATTTTTTTTTTTTTTTTGGTGGGGTGCTGCTGCTGATAATTTGATTGATATTCTCCACACAGATATTGTATAATTAGCATTTTCTATCACTGAGTGGTGATCTAGGGGCATCTCTGTGTCTCTTGTTCATCGGGTATTTAACAGCAATCCCCTGTTCCTGGATAGTAAAGGCAGGGCTTTCTAAACGAGATGTAATTTACATATCACAGCTCTAGGAGAGAGGCTACTACCCCTGCCAATGGTGCTGAGGTAATCCATCTTGCAAAATACCCTATGCATAACTTTCTCTTGGTATCATGAGTATTTCTTCTCCAAGACTTTGTTTAAGTACACCCATTCAGTGATCTTAGGCTTGCATGGAACATCTATACACTCCAGAGTTCTTCATCTACTCTCATAATGTTATAATGGTTGCTTTCAAGTATACAGCTGATGTACTTATTTCTCTCTTTGCTATTCACTAGGTACGGTCTCAGTGATATGATGCAGCACTTAAGGGCTACCTGCACTGATCTTATGCTCTAACTCCATCCCTCCCTTTTATAAAGATCCTGTCAATGTCACTGTCAACATGAAAGTTACCAGTGGTTGTAGTCTTGATGTTATGGTTGTGGATTTCTTTAAGTGTCCAGTCTAGTATACCAAGTATTGGCACTGGCACAGGCACCGTGAAAGCATTGTGGGATATGGTCTTATTGGCTATGGATAGTTCTGAATTCCAGACCTTCTGTAGTTTGTGTATGCTCTCTCCTGTTTTTAAGTATTTAAATCAGTTAACCTATTGTTGGAATGTAAATAACAAAAATAATGTCACATTCTAAACCTGAGAAAAGTCTTGCATACTTTTACTGTTCCGCTTACAGATTGCATTTGTAATGTGTGAGTCAGATGGTTGATTTTCTTTTTTTTCTGAAAATTCAAGTTTATCCAGCCTGACAATTTTGTGTGTGTGCGTGTGTGTGTGTGTGTGTGTGTGGGATTTATTCAGACCAGTCTAGTTGCCTGTCAACCTTCAGACAAGCCCAAACTGTCTCAAGAAGCAGCTGCTTGCAAGGAAACTTGGGAGCAAGAAACCACTAAGCAGGCCTTAATAAGTTAGTGTATTCTATGTCTATATGTGTACTTCTCCAGCTTGTCAGATCGTTATTTATCCTCCTCCTCCTCCTCATCATCATCATCATCATCATCATCATCATCATCATCAACGACATCATCATCAATGACATCATTGTCATCATCCTCATCATCATCCTTATCAATATTGTCATCTTCCCTCCTCCTCCTCCTCATCATCATCACCATCATCATCAGCAGCAGCAGCAGCATCATCAGTAGCATCATCATCTTTATGTCTATGAGCCCAAGAGAACTTCTAGTTTGATCTCTCAACTTGCAAGAACGTAAGAAATAGCAGTCAAATGCCTCTGAAATCACATCCTTCTGTCTTCAATATGAAAAGAAGACATAAGGTAAATTAGTTCCAGGCATAAACATTAAAAGACAAGAAGGTCACAGTCAAGGCCAAAATGCTTTTAATCATGGGTGTGTTCAAACAGGGTTGACCTGGGGTTAAACAACCACCTCCTCTTCCACCGCCAGAACTATGAATAGCATCAGCATCATCATAGCTGTTGTCATCATCAATATAAAATATTGTTAATGCTGTTATTGTCATCCTTTTTATTCTCATCAACACTGACATTCATCCATTCATCTTATTTCATTTCCATCTTTTCATCTGATTCACCTCCCCCTTTCATGTGTTCTTTGTGACTTCCTCTCCCTCCTTCTTGCTCTCTGTCTGTCTGTCTGTCTGTAAGTCTGTCTCTCTCCCTCTCTTTCTCTCTCTCTCTCTCTCTCTTGGCTACACATATTTTGACTTTCTGCCTGTCTGTCTCACACTCTTTCCCTCTCTCTCTCTCTTCTTCACACACACATTCTCTTTCTGTCCTTCACATATACATTCATGCTCTCTCTCTCTCTTTCTTTCTCTCTCTCCCTCTCTCTTTCTTTCTTTCTCTCTCTTTCTTTCTTTCTCTCTTTCCCTCTCTCTTCCTGTCTCTGCTATACAATTTGCTGCTTTACTCTCTGTGTATACCTCTCTCCTTCTGTCTCTCCCTCTTTCATCCTCTCTCTCTTCCTCACAAATAGATTCTCCCTTTGTCTCTCTCTGGACCCTTCCTTATACACAACTGCACACACGTATCCATTCCTTATGCATACATACCATCCCTAAACACACATGTATACAGTCCTTCTGTTATTCCATTTGTTTTTTTTTTTGTTTCCTACTCCTTCTATATCCTTCCTTCAGTTTACCACCACCACCACCACCACTACTATTACTACTACTACATTTACTATTACTGCTGCTGTTGGTGTTATTGTTGTTTCCTTGGGATCTTCACTTCCTTATCTGGCCACCAGCTGTTGTATCCCTATTGTGGAGGGGGTAAAGAAAGAAAGAAAGAAACAAACAAACAAACAAAGGAAGGAAAAGAAAGATAGAGAGAGAGAACAGGGACCAAGAAACTCTTTCTCTAGTTCTTTCTTCAACCAGTCTCCAAGTGATACCTTCCAAAACAAAACCCATGGAACATGTTTGAAATGTCTTTTACAGCAACAAAAACAACAACAGCAACAACAGAAATGGTAATAATTGGCAAAGACAAAAAAGAATAATTAAAAGAATTCTAAAGAAAAGAAAATGAAGTAAAATAAAACAAATTAATAAATTGAAGAAAAATGAAGAAAAGGCAAAATAATTAATAACTTTTTTTTCTGCCAAAATGTAGAATGACCATCCTTTCCTTTGATTCTACGGTTCCCAACCCTGTCTGTTTTTCCCCGAAACCATTCCCATAAGAGCTAAATGTTCCTCTTAATCCCTCAGTTGCCATCTGCTTTGTCATGTCATCATTTTTTACTGGTCTCCGCCCCTGCCTCATCCCCATCCATATTCTTTTTTTTTTTATATTTGGAACATTTTTATTATTATTATTATTATTATTATAATTATTATTATTGTTGTTGTCAAAGACAAACCTGGTATTGGTTCTGGATTAAGAGACAACACATCTTTTTTCAAAAATTGGCCTCACATAACAGTTGTTGTTATTATTGTCCTCTTCCTCCTTCTCCTCCTCTACCACCACCACCTCTTCCTCCTCCTCCACCACCACCACCGCTTCCTCCTCCTCCTCCTCTTGCAGTTTCCACAGCTGCCACTGCCATTTCTGTTGCCACCCCACCCCACCCCTCCTCCTGCTGCTGTTACCACAGCCGCCACTACCATCACTGCCACCACCACCATCACATTTTGCTACACCTTTAATATCCAACCAATACTTCTTTATCTTCCCCTTATGCATTCCTTCCATGTTCCCTTGTCCCTGTTCCCTAATCACACCTTCTCATTGTCCAACACACTGTATACCACCTTGCTCTCCATCTCCTTCATCTTCATCATATTTATTTACTTCTCTTTTCCTTTACTTTTTTATACACCTGTTTTCTACCCACTTCTAGTATCACTTAAATTTCTTTCTCTCTGTCTCTCTCTAAATATACATATATGGAGAGAGAGAGAAGGGGGAGGGAAGATAGGAGCATGGCATTACATTAAATACTAAGTTTCAAAACTTAAGCAGAAGAACAACAAGGAACGAATGGAAAATTTACGCATGAGACATGGACATGCAGTTTCCTCATCAGTTATCATCCAAAAAGTCATTCCAATTTCATGACTTTAAGAATATTTTTCACTTTTGGTGGAGCCAACAGCAAATAGCAGCTGGAGATATTGAGTGAATGTTGATGACAGTGACACAAACAAATATGAATACAACACAGGTATAAATGTAAATATACAAACAAAATGAATTATACATTATATAAACAAAATAAAGACTGTGGTGCTCGGAGACAAGACAAGACAAGACATGTGTATAAGTAATGCAATGGAGAATGTCCTATATGACTGGAAAGATGAAGGACAGAGCAAAAGGTAAAACAACAAATGGTGAAAAAAATGAACCTAATGCAGAAAGTAGAGAATGCAAGAGGCCGGGAGAAGCATGACTGAACAAGTCAGTGGTCAAGTGAAAAAAGGATGATGAAAAGTGAACAGTCCAAGGTGTACCTTCATTCCCACTATCAAATTGATACTGTGGAGGTGACCATAGTTGAGAGCAGTGGTCCAGAGAGCTGAGGACAATTTTCCTCCATGGAACCAGTATAATTTCCTGGTCCTTTGTCCCGAAAGCTTTCAGAATCCACTCAGTCATTTTCCTGCACATTACTACCTTTTTGGTGATATGTACACGAAACAAAGCACTGTTGTATCAATCCCCAGGTCACATACTGTGTTTGACTCTGGGATTGCCACTTCTTTTGGTCCAAAGTATCTTTGTTAGCACAAGATGGCTGATTTCAAAGGGCTTCAAATTTCCCTATATTAAATTGCATGTTGTTTTCTTCAGCCCATTTACACATGGCATCTAGATCTTTCAGTAGAAGATTAGCATCTAGAGGATCCTTGACTACTTGTGCTTCTTTTGCATCATTGACATAGCTTGTAAGTGTGGCTATTCGTATAACTGATGGCATGTCTGCAAGAGCTACAAACAGCAGCAGTTCTGAAAGAGTTCTCTGAAGCTCTCCACTCTCTGTTAATGTCTCCTTAGGGAGGGCTTCATTGACTGCTACAGCCTGGCTTCTGTCTTTTATGAAATCATGAACCCATACTCCTAGTTTTCTCACTATGCCAGCACCTCATAGTTTATGACATATCATTCTGTGATCAACCTTATCAAAAGCCTGTGCAAAATCGAGATATATCACAACCATATTTGAGTGATTCATAAGTTGCTTCTGAAGAATTAATGTTGCAGAAACTGTGTAAGGCAGCCTCTTCTTGAACAGAAGCTATACTGGGTGTCAGACAATCAATCATTATCTTCTAGGAACATGATCAGCTTCCTCCTTACAGTTTGTTCCATGGCTTTGCTGACATATGGGACAGGCTTATTATTTTACTATTAGAGACAAGCTTATTATTTTTACTATCTGCTCTGCTTCCTCCTTTATGGATAGGACATATTATTCCCACCTATAAACTTTCTTGGAAGTTTACCACTTGCACAGAAACTTTAGAAGAGGATCTGCAGTGATCTTTCAAAGGTCCTTTTTCCTTTTTTAGAGTATTGCTGCGAATTTATCAGGGTCAGTGACTGTGTATATGCTCATTTCTTCAATGAGTTTCCTTTATCTTGATATACTCAATAATTACCACCTCTTTGAGTAGAGCTGTGGTTTCAAAGGACATGTCCAGATATTTATTTCCAAGTGGAGATGTGTTTGCATTGTACATTCAGTATATCACTTATTATTTGGGGGTCCACAGTTAGTGAGCCATTTCCTTCAAACAGTGGCCCTATTTTGTACTGTACTGAAGCAGACTTTTTTTTGCAAACCAATATAAAGCTTAGGATTTGTCTTTACATTTTTCACAGCCCCAGCTTCATTTTCTGCCCTCTCCTTTTGTGTTCAAGTTTCCTCAGTCTCAAACAGTACTTGTCTGAGATAAGTTTCTTCACTGTCCTTTAGTGGCCTATTTGAATTATTTGAGTTCTTAGTTCATTATCTCCTTAGAATTTCCCTATTTCTAGGAATTACGTTTTCCTGTTGGCTCAAAATTCTCTCAGGATCAAACTTGCTGCATATGTCTTGCATAATTGTCATTAAGTGTTGTAGCTTTATTTCAACATCCTGCATAGAGAGACTGACAAACCAGTTTTGTTCTAGAAATTCTATCTGAATACCTTTTCAATTAGCTTTATGAAAGTTCAGGTTGGTAAGAAGGCTGATGCTTCCAGTAGACTGCATGTCTGCAGTCTTCCTTGGAAGTTCTATTGTTGTTAGTTCTACTAAATTATGGTCCAAGAAAATCGTTGGTGTTACCTTAGCATTATGGATGAGTGTCATATTATTTATGAAGCAGAGGTCCTGGGCATTTTTATTCCTTGTTAGGTGGAGCATTATTTACTCCATAAATAGCATGTTTGTAAGGTTAAGCAGAGATTCTGCCTGCTTCTATTTATGCAGTGACATACCTGAGAGGAGATGGTCCTCTGACCATTTGACATTAGGGAGGTTGACATCCCATCCAGCACCTTTTACATTAGCTGTCTTTATACAGAGACAGCGTGCCGTTATTCTCTCTCTCCTTCTCTATATACGATATAAAGCATTACTGGTGAAGTCATCCAATTAGACAACCAAAATTTACATCAGCCATTAGAAAGTACACACACACACACACACACACACAGAGTCCCAGGCCTGTTCTATCATGGCTGACCTGGGGCTAAATAGCAACAAGAATAAATCTCTAAGGGACTGCAATGTGATTATTTCATCTGCAAGAAAAAGCAACCAAATCTCCTTCATGTCGCAACCTAATGTCATTTACAACTGAATGGAACAACTCACTCAATAATGTAGGTGGCTCAGTGGTTAGAGTGTTGGGCCCACAATCATGAGATAGTGAGTTCAATTCGTGGACCAGGCAGTGTGTTGTGTAAGACACTTTACTTCATGTTGCTCCAGTTCACTCAGCTGTAGAAATGAAGGTGCAATGTCACTGGTGCCAAGCTGTATCGGCCTTCCCTTGGATAACATTGGTGGCATGGAGTTGGTATATATGGGTGACTGCTGGTCTTCCATAAACGACCCTGCCCAGACTTGTGCCCCGATGGGAGACTTTACCCTAGATAACTATCTGCGAAAACGATGGAATGGTCATGTCAAGAACATCTTTAATCATTGGCCAGCTTAATCAGAGCTGACATGTGCAGATTAAGACATGCATACAAGCCACCAAGAGAACCTCTATATTGTAGTGGGATTCATTAAAAATAGCAGCAAAAAGCTCACAAATCAAATCTTACAGCAACAGAAAGAGCTACAGTAGATCTTACAGTAATAGAAAAAGCTGCGGTAGTCTTTGGTTCCTTGCATACAGGAAAACAAATGGGATGGCCACGGCTGGAAAGTTTTTGATTATAGGTCTGTTTGATCAGAACTGACCTGGGGCTACATTCATCTATGTACATACAGGAGTATAGTAACAGCAATATACGCACAAGCTAGAATACACAGATGTATTAGAAAATATAGATGTGCAAGCATTTACATCCATATGTATACATGTATTTATATATACATACCTTTATATGCATAAACACTAAAAGAAAAAGCATTGCATACATATACACTAAGGCACACACATGTTACAAACATGCACATACATAGATACCTACAAACTTATAAAACCCTCATACACACACACATTGAAGTGTAAGCACTCACACATAAATATAAACACATACACAAAGACATGCAAATACATACACGAAACATACAATCACACAGGTATACATACACAGATACATCTATCTACACACACACCAGTACAAATTAACTTTAACTCATACATAGAAACTTTAGATGCATGTACATGCACACACATGTATATTCTCATATATATTACATATTTTCACACAGAAATGCCTGAACTCACAGACACATGCACACACATTGGGACACTCAGATAAACTCACACTCACATACACATAGATAACCTCACACACACATTCTCACTCACACCTACTTTCATACACACTATCACACACACAGATAAACTCACTTTCACACATTCACAGATAGCCTCACACACACACACTCTCACACAAACACATTCTAATACAAACATGCATGTACAGACACAGTGAGAGGAAAGCAAGATTGTGCTTGCTTGCTTTATACTTTAATCTTGTAATCTTACCATTCCATAGTTCTTTGGTATTATCAAATTACTGTAGCCAGGGCCATGACGATTCTGATTAGTTCAGGATGGAATTACTTCCACACCTCTCCCCTACTTACCTCAGCACCTTTAATACATACAAGACTTCATATTTATTATTAAGGATTAGCAGGGGAGTGGAGGGTAGTGGCAGGAGAGAATTAGATTGCCCTTGCCCTTTTACTCTCTCCCTTCCTATCTCCCTCTCTTCTCTTTTCTCTATCTATCTATCTATATCTATGTGTGTGTGCGTGTGCTTAGAGAGAGAGACATACACACCTCTCTACATACATATCTGTTAATCAATCGATCTCTCTATCTATATCTTCCTCTCTGCCCTCCTCCTCCTCCCCCTCCTCTACCACCAGAACCACCACTACTACTACTACTACTACTACTATAATAGAATTCACTTTCAGAATTGGTTATAAGACCATTCAGTCAGCATCATTATTTGATTGGTGGTTAATTGCATAGACCCCTGAGACAGATGAATAGAAAAGTCGACTTTGGTGGGATTCGAATTCAGAACTTAAAGGGTTGGAACAAATTATGCAGACCTTTTGTCTGACATTCTAACACCACTGCCAATCTATCGTTTTCATATTTATTCTGAGTTATAAATTGAAGAATGAGGGCAGAGAGAGAGTAGGGTATCAGAAATCTCCATCTGTCTGATTGTTTCTCCTTTTGTCACTCTTTGTTCTTGAAATAAATTGTATCTCTCAGTAATTTAAAAAAATAAATTTGATAAAATTCGGTCTCTAAGATGGCCAAAACTTCGAAAAATATATTCTGTGAGGGACCTGAATACTAGGCACGTGACCTGATTTTTGACATTATTTACATTTGGCGGATATTTGTCTTCATCTTGTTTGTAGTTAACACGTTTTGGCTGATATACCCTCCAGCCTTCATCAGGTGTTTTGGGGAATTTCGAACCTGGGTTCTCATTCCTAAGGTATTTTACGATGTTGTTATTATTATTATTATTATTATTATTATTATTATTATTATTATTCGGGTCACTGCCTAGATTGAATTCGGAATCTTACGGTTAGTAGCCCATGCTCTTAACCACTATGCCATATGCCCATGGGCATATGGCATAGTGGTTAACCACTACACTATATGCCATGGGGATAGAACTGATTTTTGACATACATTAGTTTCTGATGAAACACTCTAATACATCTATGTATGTATGTATATATATATATATATATATATATTTATACATTAGAAATGCAGAGACGCCTATAATAGGACATCTACTCGCTAGAAATAGCAGCAAAAATACTACATATAATCTTATCTTACTAAAATTGACTTGAAACCATGGTACAGAATATAGATTGGTAAAAGTTTTTATTTTTCATTTCCTTTCGAAATTATCCCTAACTTTTGTGGTATGTAGTATTTTTGCTGCTATTTCTAGCGAGTAGATGTCCTATTATAGGCGTCTCTGCATTTCTAATGAATAATACATAGTCTATTGACTGTTTTTACTCTCGCTAGACCACTGGTGGTAAATAAAATTTCTAAAATTTTCTTTGCCACCCTATAATTTATTAATATATATATATATATATATATATATATATATATATATATATAAGTCTCAATATATATGTTCAAGTAATTTAGTAGTACTCATGAAAAAGTTCCTTAATGTATCATTCTAAACATCATATTGAATGTATAGTATGATACAAAAGAAAACCACAAATGATGAGGGAAATTGTATGATGAAATTTATTTAACCATTGGAAAATTTCTATATCACAATGAATTGTTTCATAACATAAAGCATGGAAATATAATTTATTTTATTATATTTAATAATAAATAAATTACTTACATGTCTGAATTAATACAAATAATCTTTTCAAACAATGTAGAAAGCAAGCTACATCCAATGGTTGAATAAATTGCATCATACTATTTCTCACATCATTTATAACTTTATATATCATCATCATCATCCTTTAATGTCTGTTTTCTATGGTAACATGTGCTGGAAAATTTGACCAGAGCTGGCAAGCTGGGTAGCTACACCAGGTTTTAGTCTGATTTGGCTTGGTTTCTTCAGCTGGATTCCCTTCCTCATGCCAACCACTTTACAATGTATGCTGGGTACTTCTAACGTGGCACTACACAAGCACTTTTACATATGCTGGTGTCACCAGCATATATATACACAAGGAGTACTGAAATACAATGTATTTTCAAGCAAATAGTCTCACATAATACCATTTTTTAAAAACTGTTATTTATTCCAATGGTCTTTTTTTTTATCAAATGGCTAAGTTATGGGGACGTATATAAACCAACATAAAACTCAGACATGCACACATACATACATACATGCACACATACATACATGCATACACACACACACACACACACACACACTCACACACACACGTGTATGCAATAGGCTTTCACTTCCTGTCTTCTAAATCCACTCACAGGGCTTGGATCAGCTTGAGGCTGTAGTAGAAAACACTTGCCCATGGTGGCATACAGTTGGATTGAACCCAAAACCATGTGATTGAAAAATGAGTTTCTTAACCACATGATTATATCTGAACCTACATGTTTACATATTAAAGTTTTAAAGCCCTTTGTTGTCTGCTTACTTTAGTAATGTTTATTGTCTACTCTGAGTATTTATTCATGGTAAGTATTTAACACCTGTCAAAATGTAAGTCCTTTTAGTATGTCAAACAGGAATCAAAATTCATAGACTGAAGATCATAGCATGGTTTCTCTGTGCTAATGTGAAATCCAGAGTATTAACATATTTTATTGTTAACTATACATAAATAAATAATTTATACTTTACCACCAGTATTGAGTTATCTTTCTTCTGTTTGTTACAGCTCATGTGTATGCATATGTATGAACTTGTGCATGTATGTATGTGTGTGCATGTGCATGCATATGCGTATGTGTGTGCGTGTGTGTGTATACATTCATGTAAATGAGGTAGAAAATGTTAAACCTTTCATCATAAAAGTTGATTAGATTAGCTAATTAGCTAATAAGCAACTTCTATATTAATGGATGCCTTACAAGTTACAGTTTACTTCTAGTTTACTAGTTTGCATTTCAAACATAACATGCATGGTTAAACTTATAGACTGACATATTTTGTTGTTGTTGTTCTTGTTGCTGTTGATGATTTACTGTTGCTGTTGCTGCCACTGCTGCTACTGTTGTTGGTGTTATTGTTGATTTTGTTACTGTTCTTGTTTTTGTAGTTGCTGCCACTGTTGATGTTGTTTTGTTGTTATTGTTGCTACTGCTGCCACTACTGCTGTGGCCACTACTACCACTGTTGTTGTTGTTGTTACTTCTGTTGCAGCAGTTATTTAGCTTCATGTCAGCTCTGATTGAAAAAGCTTGTGAATCAAAAACATTTCTGGCCAAAGCCTTCAAAGATTATCAAAATAGCCTCCAGCTATGACCATCCTATCACAGCCAAAACTATCCTATACTTAATCCCAACGTGCTTTAAAGAAAAAAGTACTATCCCCATTTTTTTTGACACTTTAGCAGTTAAACTGGCCATATCTGGCCTAAATATTCTACCTGTTTTATGTTTAAGCCAGTCAGATCCAGGCTTTCACACCTACTCTACAATGACATTCTAAAAATAAACAATCACATCATTGAAATTTTGAACCTACAACATAATATATGATAAATTCAAAACAATATGAATAAATAAATAAGCTTTACATTTGACAGAGTAATCTGAACGCAAAAGGATTAAGACAGTAGGGCATAATTTGAAAGAGATTTGCTCGCTATTTCTAGCAGATAGAGTTGATGATCAAGCCACAGAGTCATTAGCTTTGGAGTTCATTTTCATCACTGAAAGAGATTAGTTGATCCTTGTAGTCCTCCTGTCTCTGAAAAAGAACCTTGGCCCCCAAATTCCTTGTCATGTATCCATGAGGTCAGCAACATCAATTTCAAGAAGATTCATTTTGTGCTTCAGCAAGCTGTTTTATTTTCAAATATTAGCAGAATCTATGAGAAAAAGGCTATGATTAGACATACTCTAGCTGTGGCAACCATGTTTTTTTGTGATGTGACTAGGAGTTAATAATTCAATGTGTTCTATTTATACCTGAAATTGTAGGGTGTGATTTGAGGTAGATTTAAGTGAAATTTCTACCAGGTTAGATGCTCAGATAGAAACTGCCTCATTAGTTTCATATTAAGAATATTTCAAAGAGGTTGCCATTCTCATTCTTGACAGAAGGGATTTGGGAAGGATGTGGATAGTTGCAAAATGAAACATAGGCATTACATTGAAAGTGTGCAGTGACCAGAAGCATGATGATGATCAGGTGGGAGTGAATAAATAGCAAAAAAACTCAATGGATCAGATACACACATACATGTGGTATGCCTACACACACACAAATAGGTGCAGGAATGGTTGTATGGTTGAGATACTCACTCTGTAATTACTTGGCTTGGGGTTCAATCTGGCTGCATAGCAACTTGAGAAAATATCTTCTACTTTAGCTCTGGGCTAACCAATACTTTGTTAGCGAATTTGGTTGATGAAAATTGTGTAGAAACCTGTTGTGAATGTGTGTGTGAAAGTGTGCATATGTATATATGTATATGTATCTAGTTGTTTTTGTCTTTGTACTTGTGTTTGTCCCACCCATTAACAATAGCTGTTAGTTTGTTTATGTCCCCTTAAGTTAGCAATTTGGCAAAAGAAACTGCACGAATAAATACCAGGCATGAAAAATAAGTTCTGGAGTCAAACTGTTTTACTAAAACCTCCCAAGGTGGTGCCCCAACATGGCCACTGTCCAATGACTGAAACAAGTAAAAAATAAAAGATACACACACACAAGTAAAAGATAAAAAATACACACACACACACACGTATGTGTATATATATATATATATATATATATATATATATATATATATATATATATATATATATATATATATATATATACACACACATACATATGCATTGTTTCCATACATTTTCATATTGATCAACTTGATACTATGGTCGAAGACACCCAAGGTGAAATGCTAAAACAGGAAAACAGCAACCTGGAGTCACTGAACTACATGTTTTCAAAGTGAACTTGTTAAACATTATGTTTGTGCATGCACATATGTATTTATGCATGTGTTTATAAGTGTATATGCTGGCTATCTAGGAAATTAGATAAAATACATAATAGCTAATACTCACCTCAGTCCAACACACTTTTGGAAATAATGTCTTACCTGTCTGTTAAATAAAATCAGATTTATCTCTTGCTGTGAGATAAACAACCAGTTCTGTGAAGCCTTATGAATTACCAAAGGAATTTGATTAACCATATTCTTAGAATTGTTGAGATGTGATGGCCACATGATTATGATACCTCATCAATTAGAAGGCTTCTTCTTTCCCACAAACATTACAGTACATTCTTCAGATGTTTCTAGTTGTTCATTTTGTTGCGGTTAGTTTAGCTCCCATCAAGTCCAGTTGAGCTGTTCAAAGACAAAGGGTTTGATTAAAAATTTCTATGTCTATTCAAATTTGTATCGTAAAGCTGCTCGTGATATCATCATCATCGTTGTTGTCATTATTGTCATTTTCACTGTTATCATCATCATCATCATTGTCATTATCTTCCTCCTCCTACTTTAACGTCCGTTTTCCATGCTGGTATAGATTGGACGGCTTGACCAGAGCTGGCAAGCAGGTGAGCTGCACCAGGTTCCAGTCGATTTGACTTAGTTCCAATGGTTGGATGCCCTTCCTAATGTGAACCACTTTAGAGTATGTGTTGGGTGCTTTTAATGTAGCACTGGCATGAGCACTTTTATGTGGAACCAACACAAGGCTCTTGCAGGCCGGTCTGCTTCATCAGGGACAGTAGCATTAACACTTTTGCTGTGCAGAAAATACCTTCTTAAGTTCAATTCCTGGACAGTGCATTAAGACTTCTGCTGTGGAGTACAGGTCTTCTTGAGTTCAACTCTTGGACAGGGCAGCATGCAGAGACCTTAAGCAACGAAATTCATTTCATGAAACCCTAGTATACACAACTGTAATGTGTACTAGTATGGAACTGATGTAGCAATTTCTCCCTCCAGCTGTCACATTCTCAATGTTCCACTGGGGATGAAGAAGATGTCTATGTCTCCTCATAACTACTTAAGCATCTAAGACACTTTGCAAAAGCCTGGTACATTCTACCAGGCCATTCTCATTCATAAGTAAGTACAGTATAACTGGTCATACTGTACTAGGTTTCAAGATATAAAAATTGAAATCTGTTGGATCCTAAACTATGCTGGAGATTTTTGGTGTAGACTTGACTTTCTAGCTGTCAGATATATTGACTGGAAGATATCAAAAGAAGGACTCTTCTTAGCCTATAGTGATACATTAAATGTGAAAACCTGTTTACACACCGATACCTGGCATTTGGATCCCTTTATATGTCATATATATACTAAGCAGAGTACATTAATGATGGCAGTTAACTGAAGTATCACAACTCACAACGGCATTTTTATTTTTATACTCAAATAATGCTCCCTTGAGGAATTTTCCCTCATTCATATTGCTGGTATTTTAGCATTTGTGGAACTAACTTGATTTCATTTCTCTCTTTCTCTCTCTCTCTCTTTCTCTCACTATCTATCTATATATATATATATATATATATATATATATATATACATTAATACATGTATATACATACATAATATAATACACCCATACACATGTTTGTGTATGCATGCATGTGTATATATGTGTATGTATGCATATATACAGGTATATATGAAGTGAGCTTTTGTTGGTTTCGATGATGAATCTTCCATGTGCTTGATCAATTGAATTATCTGTATTAAGTTAGTTCCACAGACACATTCTTTTAATACAATTATCAGCCAAAATCAGGATCACAGAGTGTGCATGACAAGACTGGGCTCTTTGATATACAAGTGAGATTCATCAGACAGACTTCTGAAGAATTACAAAGCTTGAATCAACCCAAGATTATGGTAAGAAACATTTCTTGAGAACAGGATCAAACCCAGAACCTCATAATTCTGAAACAGTTATTCAGACATGTCTGTATCCAATGGTTAAGAATACATTCATAGATACATGCACACACACATGCACACACACACACACACACACACACATCCACCGATACATACACATATAAATACATGTATGTACAAGGTGGAAGTCAACTCGTGACCAAGTAAAACTAATGCCTAAACTCAGTACATTTGTGCAAACATTCCAAGACTGCAAGAAGTTCTTGCACACGGATTTGTTTTGAGTGGATAAAGGATTGCACGGCACTGAACCCACTTTCAGCACAACCAGCTATTAAAAAAGTGGCACAGGAGAAGTTGAGTCGCCCAGAATCCAACTGCTCTTTGAGATTTTTTATACAAATTTACCTTCTTCTAGAAGGAAGTCTAATGAAAACTAAGGGTCCTTTGCTCCCAGTTGTTCACATGATAATTCATTCATAGCTTGGACCCCAATAGGTGCTACTGTTCTGGGTCTGAGTAAAGCTGGGAACAATAGCAATTAAGAGGTGGTTCTACACCCCTCAAAACAAAAGCCCTGAGCACGTGACTCAAAAGCTAAATCACACAGCTACGTCTGCAACTATTTTACACACACACATACAAACGTGTGTGTGCGTGTGTGTGTGTGTGTGTGTGTGTGTGTGTGTGTGTGTGTGTGTGAAGAATCTGGTCACATTGCATATTCATACAAGAATAGTAAGTCTTCCCTTCATATATCAGCCAGTATCTTTGATGACCAGCCATTCGAAAAAATGTATTTTAATTACATTTTCAAAAATATATCTGTACTACGAAGTGGAAATATGAATTTATTAAAAGAAATACATGAAGTAAAACTACTACTACTACTACTACTACTACTACTACTACTACTACTAATAATAATAATAATAATAATAATAATAATAATAATAATAATAATAATAATAATAATAATAATAATAATAATAATAATAATAATAATAATAATAATAATAATAATAATAATAATAATAATAATAATAATAATAATAATAATAATAATAATAATAATAATAATAATAATAATAATAATAATAATAATAATAATAATAATAATAATAATAATAATAATAATAATAATAATAATAATAATAATAATAATAATAATAATAATAATAATAATAATAATAATAATAAAGCAACCATACTCTGGGATATGCCAATACACACAGATAGAGAAATTAAGGCAAATAGACCAGATATAGTTGTCAAAGATCATGAAGGAAAAAAATGCCTTCTAATTGATGTTTCAATACCAGCAGATGACAACGTTTCTCTAAAAGAAATGGAAAAACTTTCAAAATACAAAGACCTGGAAATAGAGATAACTCGAATGTGGAATCTAAAAACAGAAACAATTCCTATCATAGTAGGTGCCTTAGGTATAATAAAAAAATATTCAGACAAATACATAACAAAAACACCAGGACTTACAAATATATATAACATACAGAAAATTGCACTACTGGGTACTGCACACATTCTACGCAAAACACTTTCAATACAGTAAACATAAGAGCACCACAGCAAACCACAGCACATACCCAAGGCGCACAGAGCTGCGCTCGGTAGTGAAGTGAAAGCACGTTATAAAAATAAAACTACTGAATAATAATAATAATAATAATAATAATAATAATAATAATAATAATAATAATAATAATAATAATAATAATAATAATAATAATAATAATAATAATAATAATAATAATAATAATAATAATAATAATAATAATAATAATAATAATAATAATAATAATAATAATAATAATAATAATAATAATAATAATAATAATAATAATAATAATAATAATAATAATAATAATAATAATAATAATAATAATAATAATAATAATAATAATAATAATAATAATAATAATAATAATAATAATAATAATAATAATAATAATAATAATAATAATAATAATAATAATAATAATAATAATAATAATAATAATAATAATAATAATAATAATAATAATAATAATAATAATAATAATAATAATAATAATAATAATAATAATAATAATAATAATAATAGCAGCAACAACTGCAATAATAACCCAGTCTTAGCATTGAACCTATAATTGCATCATTGATATGGCATTCACAAACCAAAGCACTCAAGTTAGTAAAATATCTGATTTAATTTCAAGAACTGCGATTCAATCTTTGCACCAAATTTCATTTTCTTAAAGCTATTTTATCTCCTCTGCAGTCATTAAATTGAATACTTTTGAATCTATTGTTCGCAGGAATAAAAAAAAAAAACACCCTCCTCTCTATACACATTCCTCACTCATATAGTTGTAATAATAAAATAATATGTTACTTGTTTCAACACCACCACAACCACCACCACTGCCAATTTTACAAATTTATCAAAAACTAAAAATAAAATGTAAAAGTAAATAAATTATTTAAAATCCTGTAATTTGAAACAAGTTGCTTTATATTTTTCAGTTAAATGTTTTAGCATGTAAAAAAAATGTATTGATTTTTTTACTCATTGTTTTTGTCTTTGTTTTCTTTTAACTTTATTCTTGGGTGGCACTAAGCCATGCTTTCATTCATGGATAAAAAGGTAAAGTTGATTAATAAACCCCTTTTCATTCCTTCTGAATTCTTATATTTCTGGTACCTACTTAATTGTGCCTGCCCTTACATCACTTTGACCTGAATGAAAAGAAGGTAAAGTTGGCTCCAAGATGATTTAAACTTGGAATATTAGAGCATATTTTAACTTCCATAGCAAGTTTTAGACAATGTGGTCATGACCAGGCTGGAGCAATACCTTTAGAATGAAACTTTAAATACCTCAATGAATTTAGTCTAATGATCTGACATCTCTATGATTCTATGCATCTCATTAAATATCAAAACTTCAATTATCACAAAATTTTCATTGCTGTTGCTGTTTCATTCATATACATAGATGCACACATGTATGTGGGTGCATGAGTATGTGTATAGACATGTAGATATGTATATATCTATATCTGTATCTATATATATATATATATATATATATATATATATATATATATATATATATATATAGATAGATAGATAAATATATATCTATATGTATATATATATATGTACACATATCTTTACGTATATATATATATATATGTTCCAAATGTACATACATCTACATGTATGTTTAACATGTATATATGGAGTACTCATTCAAACTCCTACAAAAATATATTTATATATCTGCATATATCAGTATGTATGTGTGTATATATATATATATATATATATATATATATAGAGAGAGAGAGAGAGAGAGAGAGAGAGAGAGAGAGAGAGAGAGAGAGAGATAAAGAGAGAGATAGATAGATACATACATACATACATACATACATACATATATACATATATAGGTGCAGGAGCAGCTGTGTGATACGTAGCTTACTTACCAGCCACATGGCTCCAGGTTCAGTCCCACTGTGTGGTACCTTGGGCAAGTGTTTTCTACTATAGCTTAGGGCTGACCAAAGCCTTGTGAGGGCATTTGGTAGACAGAAACTGAAAGAAGCTTGTCATTTATATGTATGAGTGTGTGTGTGTGTGTGCGTGTGTGTGTGTGTGTGTGTGTCTGTGTGTGTTTGTGTGTGCACGTGTGTGTGTATGTCTGTGTTTGTCCCCCACCCATCACTTGACAACCAGTGCTGGTGTGTTTACAACCCTATAACTTAGTGGTTTGGCAAAAGAGACAGATAAAATAAGCACTAGGCTTACAAAGAATAAGTCCTAGGGTTGAGTTGTTCAACTAA
Source organism: Octopus bimaculoides (assembly GCF_046866305.1). Classification (NCBI taxonomy): domain Eukaryota; kingdom Metazoa; phylum Mollusca; class Cephalopoda; order Octopoda; family Octopodidae; genus Octopus; species Octopus bimaculoides. Next base: position 36,460,597 of record NC_142941.1, on the reverse strand, counting down.
AAGGTAGTGCTCCAGCATGGATGCAGTCAAATGACTGAAACAAGTAAGAGAATTAAAGAATAAGAGAAATATATATACATATGTACACATATATTTATACACAAATATATACATACATATATATATATATATATATATATATATATATATATATATATATATATATATATATTTATTTATAAATTAATGAATGCATACATGTATAAACACAGACAGATGCATGCACACATGTATACAACTATACACACATACACATGTAATAATAATACAATTATGTAGCATTATCTCAGAACAATAAATATTAAATTAAGGAATATTTTGTTTCTCTGATTATCGGCAATTGTTTTATATTTGTTGTAAATAAACACTCATGAAACTCTTCATAAACTTACTCTGTCAATACCACCGACTCCATCGACCCCTTCACTGCTATTAAATGGCAACATCACCCAACCAAAATATGGAATTGTTTTGAGGAAGAATACTTCAAATAGTATTTGCAAATATAAAGCCAACTCAATGAAAATAAAAAATAATAAACATACATATATACATGCATGCATATATGTATACAGACACATATATTACATATGTATACATACATATTTTATATATATATATATATATATATATATATATATATATATATTAGATATGTGTATATATTTATATATAAATATATATATACATGCATATATTCATATAGAAATATATATGTATAAATAATATATATATATATGTATGTATATATTTATATATATATATATAATATATACATACATATACATACGTGCACACACACCCATGCACAGAAGAAGAGAGGGAGAGTGAGTAAGAGGGAAAGAGATGAGATAGAAGTATATGAAGAATGGTAAACTTATTTTGTAGAAGTTATACAAAAGTGCAATTCTTCTGTGTATATGAAAGTGCAGCTATGCATATATGTACATGTGAATTCATGTGTATGTGCATATGTATTCATATATGTAAATGCATGCAATATTAGTCTGTGTTAAAATACATATTCATTTACATGCAAGTGTATTTGTATGTATGTATGTATATATATATATGTGAATCCATGTGCTGTTAGTCTGTGTGCAAGTATTGTTGTACATATGTATGTGAAGTTATGATTAATCACTATATGTGTACTTGTACATATGCATATATATATGTGTGTATGTGGTTGTATGTGTGTGTGTGTGTGTGTGTGTGTGTGTGTGCATGTATATGTATGTATATATATATGTTTGTATATATGTACATATATGTGTGTTTATATATACTCACACACACACACATATTGCATAGAAGGGGTTAGAATCCAAGCTGTGTCCACATGAAGCACATCTGCTTATATATACATATGTACGTAAGTACATGCATGCATGCATGCATACATACATACATACATACATACATACATACATACATACATACATACATACATATGTATGTAGGTGGTATTGAAAGTTTTCTTTTCATACAAAGTCAGAACTGAAAGAAGTGTGTATGCTCTATGTAGTCAACAGAGGAGAATGTTATTTTTAATATTGTCTACTGGGAAAGTGAGGGGTAACTTATGTTTCGTGTGGCTCTCTCAATGTGAATGATGAGAGATCCTTAAGAAATGTAGGCATCAAATAATTGTCTACAAATGTGAATTGCAAAACCTAAGTTATCCCTAATAGTACCAGTAATAATAATAGTACCAGTGTTAATAATAATGGCATTAATATAATTCTTAGCTGGGTGAAAGTGTTAATCTTAACTAATTGGAAGCGTTAACATATATGTTTTGTCTTGGTGCAAACGATGAGCTACAGCAAATATTCTACTCAATGCAGCAGATTTGTTTGTCAGTTGTTTGGACCTTAACCAGTTGAGCATGTCCCTTAGTGGCCAACGATATATGCTTCTCTCATCATATGCAGTAGCTGAGGAGCATCATAGCCATATGTTGAGAGGAATTCTTTGTGTTTGAATAATTTACCTCTGGAAACATGGGGGGTTTTGTTCAACATCCTTAAACAACCCTTCTTCCGAGGCCTTTTGAGTAGGATAGGCTATTTGACCTGAAAAAAAAATTCTAACTGGGCCTTGCCTGCAAGATCATGCACTGTTTATCTTGATATGAGGTCACCATGTTATGCACATAGGGTTGTCTTGCATGTGCCTGGTATACTCGTATCAGACAGGTAGTCATTATATGCATATTTGGTTTTGTATATTTGTAGCCCAGTGTCACTTTGATTGCATGCGCTGCGCTCTCATTCAACAATAACAATAATAACAATAATAATAATGATAATAATAAAGTGATCTGAAAGGTTGTACTGAGGCACTGACAGGCAGTGTTCAGGAACAAACTGATAAGTAATTACACCAAATTCCAAATAGATAAAAGTAATGAATCCCTTTGTTGGGTGTGTGGCAACCAAAATGAAACAGTCTCACATATTGCGAGTGAGTGTAGCAAACTGGCTGAAAAAGAATACAAAATGATGCATGATTACATAACTAAGTTTGTTCACTGGAGACTGTTTGAGAAGACACTGAAATGGTATGAGCATAAATCAGGTCTCACCAAGAATAATAAGTATAAAATTTTGTGGGATTTTACAATCCAGTGTGATTCAGTGATTGATGCTTGGAGAGCAGACATTGTTGTAGTTGACAAAAGAAAACCAAAATCATTGATATTGCCATACCTGCATGAATGTGGGCAATGAAGTAAGCAACTGTCATCCCAGAAGTTGTCAGGGTACTGAGAGCATTAGCAACCAAATTTGAGTAATTTGTTGGAGAAATTGGGATTGACATGATGGTAGAACATGCTCAGAAAGTTGTTTGTTGGAGACAGCAAGTATTTTGAGATTGATATTAGGATGTAAATTATTGTGGAAAGAGACCCTGTGAGATCCTTGAAAACAAGTTGTCGTCTGCTCTTATAGTATTAGCTGGAGCAAGTGAAATCAAGAGCTATGAGAAATGAAATGGAAATAATAATAATTGGTGCACTTGGAACAATTTCAAAGGATCTGGGTGTAATACCTGAGATCTTAGGCATACCAGATATATCAGGAAGTACACAAACTGCTGCAGTGCTTGGAACAGCTCATGTGCTGAAGGAGGTAATGCACCTCTGAGGTGCAAGTAGGAAGTGAGGCATAATTACACAAAACTCAGCCATGAAAGATTTATATGCTGGAGAAGAAGAAGAAGAAGAAGAAGAAGAAGAAGAAGAAGAAGAAGGAGGAGGAGGAGAAGAAGAAGAACACCGCTGCCGCCGCCACCACCACCACTAATGATAATAATAATAATAATAATAATAATCATCTCATTTATTTGCCACAAGGGCAAAGGATGAGGGCGAGACAATACAAAGACAGACATAAAGTGTCAGGGGTTTACATATAATGAAATGATAAAAAAAAAAGAAGGTAAGAAAGAAAGAAATTAAGTATACACAGCATACACTGAAAAAGAAGGGACATAGACAAAGCATACAAAGGTTAAAAAAAAAGTGTCAGGGAGGATGATAGAGTTGGGCCCCTCCTGATACAGGAAGGCTTCTAGGGATAATCAAGAAACATCACTGTCCAAGATTTCTCTGAAGCCACAAGAGCAAAAAACCTCTCCGATAAGTGGTTAGGGTGTTACACTCATGATTGTAAGATTGTGGTTTCGATTAAGAAGGACCTTTGATCCTTTTCCTTTAATTCTATATGTAATCGATGAGGTAGGCAATTTTCCAGCCATCTAGACTCACAAGGCACTTTCACTTTCACAATCAAGGTGTTGTGTAGAATGAGTAACCAATTGCAACTCATAAATATGACTGCTGCTTCTACAAAAGAATGCAAGTCACTTGTTGACTTTAAAAGCCATTATAGGTCCCATAATTATTAAAAGTAAAGAGAGAGAAATATAATTTGTCAGTGACAGTCACACTTGGCTAACAAGTCAACAGCCGTTACATATGTACATACATATGTATGTATGCATGCATGACTATATGTATGTATATATGTACTTAATTATCTACATATGCATTTGCATACCTACACATGCATATACACATACATACGCACATACATGCACACATATATACACACATAGATATATTCATACATCGACTCATACATGCACACATACACACATACAATCATATACATAAACTCGTACATACATACATATATATAATAGGAGCAAATATGGCAGTGTTGTAAGAAGCTTGCTTCCCAACCACATGGTTACAGGTTCAGTCCCACTGCATGGCACTTTGTGTAAGTGTTGTCTGCTACAGCCTCAGGCCAACTAAAGCCTTGTGAGTGGACTTGGTAGAGAGAAACTGAAAGAAGCATGTTGTGTGTGTGTGTGTGTGTGTGTGTGTGTGTGTGTGTGTGTGCGTTTGTGCTTGTGTCTGTCTTCCACCACCACTTGACAACTGGTGTTGCTGTGTTTATGTCCCTGTAACTTAGAGGTCCAACAAAAGAGACTGATCAAATAGGTATCAGGCTTTAAAAAATAAGTCCTGAGATTGATTTCTTTGGCTAAAACGCTGGAAGGTGGTGCCCCAGCATGGCCACATTCAAATAGCTAAAAGAAGTAAAAGATACATTAATGCATACGCAGATACATACATAAATACATACTTAATTGTGTAGACAGAAACTGTACAGAAGCCCATCAAATGGATCATACCTATAACTCAAAGATACAGACTTGTCACTCTCTGTGGTTATGCAGATTCTGGCTGAGAATTACATTAAAGGTACACGTGTCCGGAATGTTCAACCACTTACATGTTAATTCAATGAGCTTGGTAATTTAGTTGATCAAACGACTAAAACCTCGTAGTCAAAACCAACTAAAATCCATTTTCATGTAGATACATATCTATGCAAATTTATGGTCAGTTAATCTGTCTGTATGTGCATATATGCATATATGTGCATGCATAGGAACGTAAGCATATGATGCATACATACATATGCACATATATACGTATGTACATACAAACAGATGAGTTGCACATTTGTTCCAATACATCTACCTGAATATAAACTCATACATGTAAATATATGTGTATAATATTCTTTGAATTACTTTGAATTATTGCACGCATTTTCATGTACAGACATGGTTGTGTGTAGGCACAGGCATGCTTCCCAACCACATGGTTCCAGGTTCCGTCCCACTGTGTGGCACTTTGAGCAAGTGTCTTCTACTATAGCCTTGGGCCAACCAATGGCTTGTGAGTGGATTTGGTAGACGGAAACTGAAAGGAGCCCATCACATGTGTGTGTATGTATATATATATATATATATGAATATATATATATGAATATATATATATATATATATATATATATATATATATATATATATATATATATATATGTATGTATGTATGTATGTATATGTATATGTTTGTTTGTGTGTGTGTCTGTTCCCCCACCATCATTGACAATTGATGTTAGTGTGTTTATGTCCCCATAACTTAGCAGGTTGGCAAAAGACCAATACAATAAGTACTAGGCTTACAAAGAATAAGTCCTGGGCTCAATTTCTCTGACTAAAGGCGGTGCTCCAGCATGGCCGCAGTCAAATGACGGAAACAAATTTATACATATACATGTATTTATGTGTGTGTGTGTGTGTGTACTTATATATGCATATATATATGTATGTAGAGGCACAATGGCCCAGTGGTTAGGGCAGCGGACTTGCGGTCGGAGGATCGTGGTTTTGAATCCCAGACCAGGTGTTGTGAGTGTTTATTGAGTGAAAACATCTAAAGCTCCACGAGGCTCCGGCAGGGGGTGGTGGCAACCCCTGTTGTACTCTTTCGCCCCAACTTTCTCTCACTCTTTCTTCTTGTTTCTTGAGTACACTGCGATGGACTGGCGTCCCGTCCAGCCGGGGGGAACACATACACCATAGAAACTGGGAAACCGGGCCCATGAGCCTGACTAGGCTTTAAAAGGGCGCATGAATAAATAAAAAATATATATATATGTAAAAGCATGTGGCTTAATGGTTAGAGTATTGCACACTCATGATCTTAAGATTGTGGTTTCAATTCCTGGACTGGACAATGTCTTGTGTTCTTCAACAAAACATCTCATTTCATGATATTCCAATCTACTCAACTGGCAAAAGTGAGTAATCCTGCAATGGACAGCCATCCCATCCAAGAGGAACATATACATCACACAATCTAGGAAACCAGCCTTCTGAGCTTATGGTTTGAGAAGGATGTTGGATCCCTTTTTTGCTTTTTGATATGTATGCATCTAGACATTAACATGCAGACACAAGTTATCTGTAATTATGTTCTTGTATATACATGCAAACATATATATGTACATACACACGCCCACATAAACATGCACATGTATTCTATGTGCATATATACATATACATACATATATATATATATATATATACATAGATGTATCTATCTATCAATTTATCTATCTCTCACTCACTACACACACACAGATACATATATGTATATATGTGTGTGTGTATACACATATATGTACATATATGCCAGTCAGACTGAGTTAGATTGTTTTAGCACTTACCTACATGTGTTTGTGTGTATGTGAGTACATATACTTATTCGTAGTTCAATAAGAATAAGTGTAACATTTCTCCATTAAATTTATTTCTATGATATCCTGAAATCGTATTTCTTTCGGATCCATAAACAGCATACACACTCAAGTCCACACACACACAGATACAAACAGACAAAAGTACATACACATACTTATTATACAAATTATTTATATATATATATATATATATATATATATATATATATATATATATATATATATATATATATACACATATACACATGCACACACATT